>NC_059183.1:7599455-7713244 GCF_020631705.1 Daphnia magna
TTGAGCTTTGCAAACGGGGAAAAAAATGTATAGAAATCTACAGGAAATGGATGGTTGAGAGATGTTAGCTCCGGCTCAGTCCCATTGTGCCTCGCATCCGGAACCGAATGATCGACTTTTGATCAATTCTTTATTTTTTCTTCTTGTTGATTTCCAAACTCGATATTTGTTTGAACGCCTTTCAAACACGTTGAACAGTCTATCAAAATTTCCTCGAATGGTAATCGATTGTATTGAGTTCCGAAATTGTTATTCTGTCGTTTAATAGGGCAAAATATGACTGGGAATTTTCTTCTGTAGCGATAAATAATAGTACAGTCCAAGCCACACAATACGTGAACCATAAATTTTCTAGTGTACCGGATCCCATTCGATTCTTGGACTTGACCCATAAAGTATAATAAAGAATACCACAAAGGCTTAATATTAAATGTACTTGATGTGGTCACGGGAGGGAGTTCCTCGAAGCGCACGTGTTTCCCCTCTTCCCTCTGATCCTGTAGGCCTAACGCACAAACATTTAAACTCCATGATAGTTGCGGGGCGAGGAACTGATGAGAAACACTCACGAATAAAACATGACATGTTTTGAATTATCCTACTACTCCATAAAAATAGCATCAAAAACTCTAACGCAATAGTGAGTCAACAGCTGTCGGAGCGTGTGAAACGTGCAAGTGAAAAACATTTTAAATAGTCCGTTCTATGCGACTCGTTTCAATGTATGCAGCGATTGCAAATTTATGAATCTTCAAATGATATTCGTTTTCTACAATAGGTTCCATTCCCCCACCCCTCCTCAAGCATGTATGAACCACAAGGCCAAGGGAGCCTTTCTAGCTATCTAATCAAATTATGCAAAGAGATGAGACAAACTGAAGAGCACGTGAAATGGGACAACCTCGAGCGAAGGAAGTTTGTTCCAAGTCTCAAACCACAAGTTCAATCATCGATCCAGTAAGAAGATTCTGCCGCAAACACGATGCACTAGGACGGCATGATAAAATGCTTGGTGGAAAAGTTATTTGAGCTGCATGTGAACAAAATGACAAGTAGTAGTAAGAAGTTGTTCGGTTAATTCTAGAGTTGATTGTAAGTTGCACAAGCGTGATATTCTTCAACGTACACGTAAAAGTAATGCACAAAGAAGAAACCTGCAAGGTTACTTTGTAGAGTAATCCACGTATGGTTAGAGTATTGGTTCCTAGCTGCAAAGAAACGTATTTTGGAAATTCACTGACTTTTAGCTATTTGTTGAACGAGACGAATCGCAACGAGAGTGAATAGGTATTAAGGGAGATATTGTACATACAAGATGTCTCCTACGTACTGAAAATAATACAGGAAAAGCCAAACCATATATGAAAGGCGTGGTTCAAGAAATACGGATTTTACCAACAGGATTTCAGATTGATTTGCTACATTGTTATCGCTCGTGCAGATATTCAGGCCACAAATATAGTGAAAAAGAACCGAAAAAAAACGAAAAATAATTATATGAAGTAAATAAAAAGAGACGGGACGTACCGAAGATGTGAATGTTTTTCTATAATTGTTTTGGAATTCCGACTGTACTTAACGTTGACATGAAATCCATCTTTGGCAAATACATCACCAAAAGCTTGAACCATCATTGTTGGACTTCTATCGATTTTTACATCTTACAGTACAAGAGATGAAAAGTCATAATAAACATTTTCCAAAGGCTGCAGCAATTCCCATGTTTGTGTGGGAGAGATTTTAACCAGCAAGGGGATGAAATTAAACAGGCCTGACAGTAAGACAGCATTACGATCAATGTCTTTTTCAGTTTTCAAATCAATGTCTTTCAGGAAGAACAAACTAATCAAAGAGATGCTGAGCAACTTTTAAAGAAGTAAAAGCATTCCACATGCACAAGCAATACTCCTTCGTGTAAACTTGCATAACCCTAGCAGCAAACAAAATACGTTGGATTGTGAAAAATGCTTCTTGATCCACCATGATACCACACTCGCCAGTAAAACTACTTAAGCAAATCGACTTATGGACACCATCGTTAGTGAAAAATTCAAGAACAGCATTCAAATAAGCCGACTAACCTGTTGAATAAAGAATTTCGGTGCTCCAGTTAAGGAAGGATTCCGCCAAAACAGCTTAAAGCCTTCCTGACGTTAAAAATGAATTCAGTCTCGAGCGATTTCTTGCGCAAGTTCGGGAACAGGAAACAACTGCAATAAATGCACATGTGTAATGAAATATTCTTAAATAATTTTGTCTGCATCAGAAAATGGAAAAATTATCTTACCCTGCAACTTTATTGTCACTATTTCGGCTTTCAGAGCCATGGTAGACTTTATGCACATCGCACGTGGCAACGGCACATTGTACTACTGGAAATGCTTTCGTCACAGGCTTCTTAATGGATTCCAGGCGACTCTTCCCACTATTTCACAATTTTTTTCTACCCTTCCTTAACATGACGCTGTAAATACCTAACCTGGATCGTCATCAATTCTGAACCCATCCTTTGTGCGCTTCAAGCGATGTAAGAAAAAACCTTTTTCTTGCAAAGCTATATCGTTCTTCAACTCAACTGTCCCTCGAAAAACACAATTACGCAATAAAGTGCGAAGAAAGTTTCTTTCGTGGTCACAGGTATTTTATATCTGTTAATTTTATTTCTGCTAGGGACACAATGGACTGTTTCGGAGAAAATAGAATGACTCATTGAAACTTGATCCCTATTTTTACAGCCAACAACGGTACGACCACGCGTGGCTCACTGTGCCGCGCGACTACATTGTCTCCGCGTTCCCCTTACTCCTGGATGGCGTAGTTGCCAATTAGCACAATTTCTAACAGGGTTATTTCTTATTTGGCATCATGGCTCATGGCATATTGGCATGTTATTGTTCCGATTGCAAAATTGCAATGGCCAAACTTCAGGCTGACATTTGTTTAAATGAGGATATCGATAAGAACAATTAACTAGTCAGTGTAATTTCAATCAAGGCCATGATGGTGTTGGAGCTACCACTACTGAAATTTGTATACTGGTCTTTGAGCTTGGGTTTTACATTTGGTAATTAACTATCAGTTTCATATTCGAGCATGAATCTCAGTGCTTTGCACTTTTCGAAACAAGATTAAATTCTCCCACGAGAAACGAGATGTTGGTAATTAAAAACAATGTGCGTATACAAGAAATGGACTAACATTTTGATACTCACAGGTATTTCCTTTTTTCTGCTTTGATAATAAAAAATATGCCAGCATTCGAAAAACGTCGTCTAAGGGCGTCTTACTGGAATCAGGAATCGACTCGACCATTTGGAATAAAACATTGCGTGCCACAAAATGCTGGTTAGTTTCATTCTCAAACAACTATCTTCGGTCGAAGTAGTATGCGAAAATGTTTGCTGTTTATTCATCGACAGAAGGTAAAACGTAGAGTGTATTGCTCTAGACATAAGTTGATTAGATGGCAACAATTTAGGCAAGAAAAAGTTAAAATAGAGCCTACAGTTTGTCATTGAACGAATACAAAAGCTCAATAGAGTTTTTTCGGGCGCGACCCGGCTCACGCTGCTGGTCATACATCATACTAGGCCCGAACGCTCGCCTTGTATGGCTTTCTAGCCCTATGTTGGATCTTGCGCTTATTTAACGATATCAGCATAACGCATTTGTGCAGGAACCCTAACAAGGGATGAGAGAAGCCGTGCAAAACGACAATTAGTCGGGCTGCAATCAGTGGAAAGTTTACAAACAATTGTGTACTACCTACAATGTTTGCACTTTGCAGGGCTTGGTAATGGAAGTTACCTTAGATCTTACTCAGATTTCGTAAAGATAGTCCAGATGCCATCATTGAGTGTATTGTGTACATAGGAATTACACACCCAAATACCATGAAAGCCATTATGTTAGCAGACCCCATACAGAAGATGTTAGTAGAAGGATTAGACTACGTTAATTGTTTTTTGTTAACGATGCTATGATTGTTGGATTGTCACTTAATGGCTGTAAGCATAAGAAAAAGATGCTGGATAGTGACCATAATAATAGGAAGAACGGTAAGGATAGCTGCCGTAGTTCCCGCGATTGTATCCCCAGCTGGGGTAGTAAGATGCCTCAGTACTCTGATCTTTAGTAGCGTGACGACCACGCCGATGTCCGTATCCACCGTGGGGACTATGGCGGCCGTAATAACCACGACTAAAGTATTGGTTGCCATCTTGGTCAGTGGTATCAGGTTTCACGTTGACCGAGGCTTCCGGCTTCTTTTCCTCAACAGAGCGGCGTCCACGCCAATATCCGTGACCGTAGTAGCCGTAAGGATTATAATAGTGACCGTAATAGGTGCGATAATACCAGTCTTCCACGTTTTGGTCGGGAGGAACTTCAATGTTGGTGCTGAGTTCCATTGCCGGTGTTCCTTGGTTAGCGATGACCATGGCAAGCAGACAAGCCAATAACACCTGTGCGCACGATATAAGAACTTATATGTAGCTCAGCACCTTATGATTCTATAGGTTAAATAAAAAGATGATAAAGTGTAGTCAAATCTTACGAGGAAATTCATTTTTGAACAGGAAAAAGAGATAACCAACGCGAAGGCTGGCGGGTGAGGAACTGATGTTCGTCTAGTACTTACCAAAAACTATTTATACTTTCTCTGTGCAACGTCTCTTAACGATACCATGAAATCTTTCGATGAGTCTCGCACGATTTGCTTCAAATTCAGTTTGTGGCCATTTTCAGGACCATTAGATGTGTACTGTCCCAAGAAGAAATATCGACGGTGGGAACAAAGTGGATAGTTTTAAGAAGTGCGCATACAACATACAATGGGTGAGGGTCGAACAAGAGCAAGATATGACTGTATGCATCTGTGTGGTCTTTAATTTCGCAAAACACACATTAAATATGCCATTAATTAAACTTGTTCTTCATGGATGATGTAGCGGTCATCCATGCTCATTGTATCGTAATTATGCTGAATCATTGAGATTCCATTGGGAATTCTTTACCACATTCCCATTGGGGACAACAACATCGAGAGCCCATTTTACATCCTGTGTACGAAATTTAACGAAAAGATTACGACAGTTCACACCGTTTACAGCATGAACGTATTTGTGATTCCACAGGATGTAGCCTAACAGTCGGAAGAGATCGCATTTGACGATTAGTGTGCTCGTCATCTGTTAACTGGTGTTACTCCTGTTGTTACCCCCCACCCACAGGTAGGGGGAGAGGCGTCGGCGTAATTTGTACGTCACCAATTTTAGAAATAAAAATAATGTGACGTACAATCAGCAATTTTTTCGTACTTCGAGAAGGATGTTAACGGTCTATCACATGTAACAAGGGTTAAAATTAAGCTGTAATGGGTGTTGGTAAAAAAAAGTAAAAAAAAAAAAACACACAAAAAAAATCAATAAAGCCATCCGAAATTTTCCTCAATGTCTTTGTGCAAAGGAAAAGATAAAATTTTGGTTGTCATCTTTAGGCCCAGTACAATATGTGTCGTGTGTTAAGGCCAACTTTTAGCGTTCGCTGTTCTTAATCCTTGGAAATCCTGTGGGATGCGTAAGGTTCTCGTCTTCTCCAAACGCAGCAGCTCCTTAAGCAAGCAATAAAATAAAATAAATACCGTGTTAGTCAATAGCACTCTTAACATACCAGGAGTATATACTAAATATTTATGAATATTATCTCCCAATTGCCAATTATGCATAACTAAAAATCTGTTACACAGCTGACCAACACGTCATTTTCTGCACGAATGAGTGATAGATTGCACACGTAAAAGTCAACGTACGTACCTGGAAGAGTTTTTTAACGTTGTAGTTGGCCTTGGCTGACGTTTCTATGAAGGACGACGACCAGAGACGAGCTCGTTCTTTGCCCTCCTCGACCGTGAGTTCACGCGCTCCAATTTCATCGCATTTGTTGCCAACCAGCATTACAGGTACATTGTTTAATGAGCCCTTATGTTGACAAAGTAGCAAAATATGAGAACGAAATGTTTCAAACGAATGTGGTAATTAATTTTGGTGAGTTGTGCGTAGGAAATTGCTTAGAATTCAGCTCATTTGTACAGACAAATAGAGAAGAGAAGAAACGAAGCTCGACTCGCAAATCATATAAAATACACTTAAAGATATACTGTAAGTAGACGCTACTTCCCAAGAAAAGCCAAACAGCAAAGTACAAACGAAGTAGTAGTAAAATAAGGGGAAAAAAATATATACTTTGATTTCGCGGATGGTTTTCCAGGTGGACTCGAGTTGCTCGAGACTCTGTCTTGATGTTACCGAATAGACCATAATGAAGGCACGCCCTTTGGAAATATTGAGTCGCTGCATGGCCGGGAAACAATAACTACCTGATGTGTCAACGATCTGAAGATTGCACACTGAATTGTTGTTGCATGGTATTAGCTGGTCATCGAGAGTGTAGGATAGGAACTCCACGTTCTTATGAATACCATGTAAAAAAACGTAAGACAAAATACGATTTTAATAACAGACATTACAAATCTTGGTTGCACATCCAGATGGACTTGTGTGCAGTAGAGTAGCAATTGACGACTATAGCTGCCAGACTGCGTCAAACAAGCAAATCTTAACAATACTTTGTCTATCAACAAAAAATAATTTTACTCAGACCATCATGAAGCTATATCGTTCCATTTTGCCAATTTTTCAAAATGAACTGATGCTATGACTTACTTGACAGTAAAAATCTTCGACAGTGGGTACGTAAGATTCGCGAAAGGTGTCCTTCAGGAAGCGGAGGACAAGCGACGATTTGCCAACTCTCCCAGCGCCAAATACTACCACTCGATACTCGCTGTTTTCGTTCGCCATGCCATTGAAGATGGTAATCCTGATTAACGCACACTTATCCGTGTCCCGCAATGGAATATTAGTGAATATCCAAACATGGCACACAGCTGCTTATTATTACAAAAATCGACATCCGGAAATGGGAAGTGGGTGCCGAACGAAACGATCCGTATTGCGTTACGTCATGCTAGCTTATTTTAAAACGAGAAAATGTGGTTGTCGTAAATCGAATGCTGGGAAATCTTAACCACTACATTGCAACAGCTCCGGTAAAGATAAAAGCTTTAACAAGATTGAAATAATTTTTTTTTTTTTATTTTAAGTGATGAAGGATTCCCCTTTAGGATGTTTCAGTTTGGTGCTACAAAATGTATTTTTAGAGGCCACCTGAATCAGCCGAAGCTTCAGGCTATTGCTGATGGTGAGTTGATCCTGTTTCACTTGAAGTGATATGTGTGTCGGAAGCTGAAATAGAAACTAAAGATGAAAATTAACAGTCAAGGATCTCAATAAATTTCTGGTAAAAAACGTGAATTGCAAGAAAAATACACAAGTCTATTTCTTGCGAGTCCCCACATAAGCATTCCATTTTGACAGTTACATTGACAATCAAGAATGCGGAAATACTCGTCACAAAACATAAGCTAAGCTCCATGTATATTGTTTATACTGCATATTGAGTTGACACTTGCATTTAAACTTCCAATTATGAACGACTGCTTTTTTTAAAACAAACGTTGTCAAGGTACCCAAACGAATTGAGCGTCTTAATCAAGAGGAAGGTGGGGCTCCATACCTCTTTAGTCACTTTTACATGAAGAAGAGCATTAATTTCAGCGCAAGATGCTAAAACTACTACCCTTTCTTTGAATAAATAAATATCAGCGGTTTCAATTATGTACAATGCATTACGCAAAAAAACAAAAAAACAAAACAACACAGAGAGCTTAACACAAATGCGCTTACCGAACCAAGATTACCTCAACCTGTTTTCAATCGCCCCTTCATTTCCTTCGTCTATTATTATCGCCTCGTTCTTTGTGCACCAACTGAATAAAGCCAACTGAAACCCCATGGCAATATTTGTAGCTTAGCCATTGAGGATCGCGCTATCGAGGAATACAACAGCCGTCAAAGCCAAAAACAAAACGGAGGTGCGAACCAATTTGAGCTGCCGTCACAAAAACTAATAAGTACGTTGATATGCAAGTAAAGCCGATCTGGTCATGTGGACTGAAAAGCGGCACGACGGAATGTGTGACGAAGACTTTTGAAGGATCAAAAGAGCTTATCGAAAACATCGACATCCAAAATGGTTTAAATTAAACATACAAAGCACTGGTATTCAACGATTGCGGATGTATCCGGAGGTAGAATGACAGAAAGGTCGAAGATAAATGAAACCAAAAATGGAGACACCAGTAATTAGGAGTTGTTTAAATGGACACCACTAACGCTAAGGGAACAGGTGGGATGGGGTGAGTCTTTGGTACTTGGTCGATTTTTCATTTGGATTGAAGTACATGTTAGTTTAAGAGGCAATTACTGGTTTTCAGAGCGCGTTGACTAGAAGCTTTGAATACTCGTCGTCCATGCTGTTGCATTTGATCCATCCACCCTTTTGTGTCACTCCTTCCGTCGAAATGTTAGGGCACACGTTGACGACGAATGTTTGGTAACACATCACTATTATTCGATGTTTTTAAGTGGTCCTCGAGGAGGAAAATCAGGTAGCATTGTTTATGAATTCACTTCGTTAACGCAGTACGAGTCGGAGTCAGTATTCAATAGGTGATGCGAGGAATTCGCTAACTATTTGGTCCCTTAGTGTGAGACGTTCTGCTGGAAAGTCGGTCGATCCCGTTTCATTCAGTTTCCGTTGCTGTAGTTGCTGCTGGGTGGAATGCACAACGTTGCGTAACGAGAGTCGATATTTCTTCATGATTCGCCATCTGATGATTTTCTTTTGACGAGACAAACAAGGCGAGGCGCAAGAGGATTTGATGAAAGAAGTCGAGCCAATCATCTTGTCTTTATTGGCACGGTTTGATTCTTCAATGTTTTTAGTTCGGGGCTCCGGTTTGATAGTCGTATTGTAGTAGACTTGTATCCGTTTAGCGCGTTGCTGATCAATTGCCAGGCTTCCAGCGGGATCCATTTCCAAGTACTCGCAAACATCTTTATTCTACGAGAGAATAATAAGTCAAGAGTTCTTCATACTAACGTATTAGAAAATGGCAATCTTACCGGCAGTTTGGGGGGATTCTCCACGACGGCTCGGACGAGTAAAGTTCCCGATCGAAGCTGAGCCGGAGTATTATCGGCAAGGCAGAGTTCGCAAATTGGAGTTTCCGGGTTGTGCCAGCAACGTTCGCAACATGTGTGTTGTAAGGGCATCCACCTTGTTTGTCTGTTGGTCGCGTCAACTTCCTGACAACGATGGCTCCAGAGGACGTTGGAACCGTTCTTTTCCGGCGAGCAACGAATGAAACAGCGACCCCTAAACGGCTTGGCTTTTAAAGTCAGATTACTGACTTCGCTGCAATCAAGCTCGTTTCCTTGGCCGTAGTCTTCAGACCAGCGCGTCCTTGACCGTCGCAGTCTGTAAGGAGCCGTCAATGATTCGAGGTCTTCAGCATCCCGGATCGGAATTTCCGTCTCTTCTGTTGTCACACTACCGCCTCGTTCACCACCGAAATCGGCCGTAGTGGCGCTACTCATCGTGCTTTGTCGCGAGCGGAACGAACCTCCACCGCTAGTGCTGCCATTTGAACTGAATCCGAATTGCGGCAGCTTCCAACGAATCCTGCCAAGGAACTGAAAACCATAGCTTGGATTACAGTGTATGCTGCTGCACCATATTCATTTTGAAAATCATGACACTCTTTACATTGAAATGCAATATTAATTGTGTTTGACGAACCTTCCAAGCGTCGGAGAATTTATCCAATCCATAAAATTTTTGACTTCCTCCTCCACCACTGGGTCCAAATCCTGAATCCAGGTCGTCTGGCTGCATTCCATCTGAAGTTGTGGTGGAGTTTATTCGATTCCTATTGGATTTCGTCAGATCTTCATGTCCAATGATATTCTTTGCGGGTGAAATGTCAGATTGACGGCCTGTTGAAGCATTGCCAAGCAATTGGTGGCCAGATTCTTGCTCCAAGCTAAACGCTCGCACTACGTCGGGACCTAGACCAGCTCGCTGAAGCAAAGGAGACGAAGCCGGACCGGAACGATAAAATCTTCTTGTTCCATTAGGCACGGGAAATGGTGTACCCTCCAAGCTAGGCCGACTTGTCTGCCTTGTCCTGTTGGAAATCTCTAGTCCTAAATGAGCCGGCCCCAACAGAAAAGGACCAAACGTAAAGCCCATTTCGTCGGAAACTCGTTTAACGGAAATCTACCTTCTGATGGATGTTGCTCTGTCGACAACAAGCTTTTTCGTTGTGGGCTCTCGACCATCGTTGTTGCGTTTAACAACTCGCTCACTGTATCACCCTCGGGTAATTTCCTCCGACGCCAGAAACACCAGTAAACGAAGGTATCATTTGCGCCGCTAAAAGTAAACATCACAGCGATCGCCAACAAGACCTGAACAAAATCAATGTAACAGATGAGCGATATGGCAAAGAAATGAATCGTAAGTCAGTTGATACGTACAGCTACCAGATGTAAAAACGCGGCGACGCAGTGGGTGCTAAGTGACAACCAGTGGAAGCGACATAACATGGATCCAGTGACCATTACACCCAGCAGGGCAAGTATCGGACAACAATGGCTGTACCGAACACTGGAATGAAAACTGTTAAGTCGGTTGTCAAAATTAATATGGCTCAGAATTATAGTTACTTATTGCCCATCACGCGAGGTACGTTCTTCGTGAAAGTGTTGGACTTTTCAACCGAATCATCTGTTTCCCTTGTTGATGTGACGTAGAGCGATAGGACAGTGACAAACAAAGTACAATAAACCAACGAGAAAAAGATCCCAGAGAAGGAGGTGAGCTGGGAAATCCAGCTGGTGGAAGGCGTACCAACTGAGAATTCCTTGATGAGAGTCTGGACCCCTGATAACGTCAATGGAACGCCTACACAATCCAAGCAAACAAAATCGCAACAATTGTGAAATTTTTCAAATCAACTACAAAATGGAATTACCTAACGACAAACCGACTAGTCTGATATTATTGTGACTCATTTTACCCGCCGTCGCCTGTTCTACAGGACCTTGAGTGGCGCTCATCTTCAAGTACATAATCATGGCCCAAACAGTGGCTGCGTATTGATATGTCGCTGCAGTCAGCAGAATAGTCAAGAAAGGATTGGGCACCTGATACGGAAAATTTCACGATAGAAGATTCCCGATTTACTTTATCGTCTCACCCTAAATTATATTGCGCAACTTACGACATTAGTTTGCAGGAAATATATCGACGATGGCGGCAAAAGTGAAACTCCAACTTGGATTTGAAACCACAGCCACACGCAACGCCGTTGGTACCACATGGCACATAAAGTCACGAGACCAAAAACGACGGCTAAATGGCTAACTGAAGCTGCAAAGTAAATGACTTTCCACAAGTTTACCACCGAATTCTCTGTTTCCTAAACAGTACGATGGAAGAAATCATATTGAGAAAGATGATCAAGTTGCAATACGCATCAGCAGTTCAAACGTACCTCAATATCTCTTACGGCGAAGAGTAGAACGACAGTTCCTTGATGGGCGCAATGGCAACGGAAGGCAGCCGGATCGGACAACCGTTCGATGAAACAAGAACCCATGTCCCATCCTTGGGAATGGTTTGTTGGTTGGAGTGGCAACAGGGCGCAAAGATATTCGCCTCCTTTGATTTGCAGTTGTTCTATTGAATGAAAATCAATCGAAATGTTGTACCCGTTTGGTTTATTGAGAAAGAACTGTGCTGGTGCCAGTTGCCTGAGGTTCTTGAATCCTGTTTGGCTAAATTGTCACGTAAAAAGAAGTCAAAATGTATGAAAAGGAAACTGCATCCCATAACTTCCTAATGTTGTAGAAATACCTTGGCGAAACTGGCAAAAGTCCTTTGTACTTGAACTGTTTCCTGGACATCGAACAGAAAAATGCATTGTACCATTAATGAGCCAAATGAAACCCAGCCGAAAGTGAACACAATTTACCTATCATAATCAGCGTCAAAATCGCTGTTCTTCAGCAAATGCGATTCAATACTGCCAATGAGGTCTCCGCCTTTAGGACTGATGCCCAGAAGAGTTAGGTGATTCTGAATGAAACGCAGGATCGGCAATGAACTCTGGCACACAAGAAATAAATTTAACGGTCAGGCTGCTTCCAAATATAACGATATCTTTTCTTCTTCCAGAAAACGATTTACTCACATCCAAATGGAAAATGTCTGGCGGCATGGACAATAGAGCGTCGAGAGCGTATAAATAACGAACAGCAGTCGAATTCCAGAACGAGGGCGATAAGACTTCTGTCCTTCTCCAAAGAAAAGTCTCAAGACTCATGGCTATTTCCAGTAACGCATTTCCTTCGCCAGGTAGATAAGGGGATGGGGTGGCTTCTTCGTTCAGTGTTTTTTTCGGGTTGGCGAGTCGATTGATACCTTTCAATTTCAATTGGATGAAATCGGCAAACTTATTTATGATGGATGTGACGTCAGTGACGACATAGCCCAAAGTGATCAACTTTAACTGCCGGTATATTTCAGTGAGTTCACGATCGCTGCAATTGGAAAAATCTGGCTCCCCCCAGCTCCAGAACTTTCGTATTGCTGGAAGCGCCTCTCCACCGTCGCCCGGCAATTCTTTTACAGCGAAGCAATGTCTCTTGGCCACACCGACATATCCAGCAGGACAGAACTGGTAATTGGTGATGTCAACGGCCGTCCTAAGCCATACGACACCTTGGCTTTTCTGCTGAGGACAGGCTTTTTCTTGACTGGTGACAAAAATTTGCGTCGTCTTGTTGACAACCTTCGTTCCGTTTTCCCCTCGGCATGTGTAATTGGTGCTAAGCTAGCGATCCATGAAACGCGGCCATTGATAGTCGATGAAAAGAGAATCAAACAAACATGAAAAAGGAACAAAATCTTGGAACTCAATTACCTGGATCGAAGTGATTTTCAACAGACTGCCGACTGGTGTCAAGTCTTCGATGATTTCTTCGCACGATGATTCGATGGGCTGGCCATTTTTCAACCAGACGTACTTTGTGGTTGATCGTCGCGCCAGATGGTTCTCGTCACGGCACGTCAAATTCACTGCCGCACCCTGCAAGACACAACAATGGTTTTTAACGACTTACTAATGTAGTTATCTTCTTTGAAAGTGGAATAGTCATTAGTGTTATTTACCAGAAGAACAACAGGATTGATGGGCATCAGATCGAGAATCGGTGGCGTAATGACATCGAGAAAGACGCTCTTGCGGGCGGTCTGTCCCCAATCCTTGGCCCGACATTCAAATTCACCACGGTCGAACAAGGATGCTTGTTTCACTTCCAAATAAAGCGTGAAAAATCCACGCAGGTCCTGTTGTTGATGAACAAAAATGGACATGTTGCGCTGGAGTGCAAACGAATCATCTATCGGGTGGCCATCCTTGTACCAGCCCATTTTCAAATCTTTCTTGCCCGAACCGTTGGCGTTGCATGCCACTGTGAAAGGATAACCTTCACGAACCTGGCCTTTGACATCCAATTTTACCCACTAGAAGCATGGATAAGAAAAAACGCTTTAATCATACGGTTAATAATCAAGTTAAAAAGAATAAAACAATGACAACCTCGATAATCAAAGCCGGAACTTGGACGATACTGATGTTTCGAATGACGATTGATTCACCCTGCACCTTCCATATCCTGGAGTTGATTTGATGAATGAAGGACGTGAAGGAGTTATTCCATTGTTGTGGAATATAAGTGAATGGTGCTACATTGCGTGGCATTCTTTTCTTGCCACCAATCCAAGGAAATCCGTATCCGGTAGCAGATCGGTTTAGAATCGAAGCAACAGCTCCGCTTCTGGCAGCCGCCATCACCGGACCGTGCTGTTGTGCTACATTTGTCCAGCTCATATTGTATTTTTCAGAATTCCAGAGAATGAATTGAAGCCGATTAGAATTGGGTCTGAAATACAAAAGGTGGGCGGCAAAACCAAAATTAAGTTTTCGATTCTCAAGGTCCTTGCCCATGTTAACGAAGTACTTACCCAGCGAGATTTACGGAACCGACTACCAAGAGAAATGCCGTGAATTCTTCGGCCATTTTCTTTAACTAGAAATCAACGTCGAATTGCATTGAATTAACCAACACAGTCTGAAATGTTCAACGTTACATGAGACTCACCGCGGATGTAACAGCATCTACTAAACGGGTGTCGTTGAATGAAGACGGTCTATCCAGTTCGACATGTCCCAGAATTCTCAGCGGCACTACGGACACAAGATCGTATTGGTAAATCAGATCAAACTTAAATGCCAACTGGAAGAGAACAACATTAGCTCAAAAAGTCGGGAAAGAAAAATGACGATCGAGGTCGTCAATTTCACAAACAACATGGTGGATAACGTACGATGCCACGACAGGGCCGGAAGGACAACAGTCAACTGTATCTTTACATTACATAAAGGTACACACACACACACACACACACGGTGACAGCTGTACAAAAGCCACTTGGTTCCTTCCGGCGACAGACTGAGAAAACAGGACGAGGACAGGTACAAACCAAACAACCTTGTGAAAGTTGAACTTTGTAAGCGGAAGGCGCAAAGCACTGGAAAATAAAACGGGTGGGTTCGGTTGATCGTCAATGTGCGGTAGTAAAATAGGGAGTTGCAATCTGTTATTACGATTATCCGCGCATTCCCATGGCTCGTCTGTGAGCTGCTAGTTTCAAAAATATGTCTTGCCATATAAACTTTTCTTTGGCTTTCGAAAGAGAATAAAATTAAGTAAGGTCATAACGTTTCTTCGCTTTCCCTAAAATTTGCGGCAAATATGAACGTGATTTTCGCCTGGCGTTTAAAATTGCAGATATTAACATGGTCAGAGCGCCATGTAGCAAAATCCAAGTCAAGTTCCGAAACTTGTGTTCAGTTTACTTTCACCATAAATGCTATAGCCATGGTCCACGCTAATGTCAACGCTACACTTCAACTCGCATTTGACGTCATCAAAAAACACGTCGGAACGACATGTTCGATAATTACACCCGGTCGCCAACGGTCTCTTGGCACAATCTCTAACGACTTTCCAACTATACGAGAATCAAGACTAGATGGTGTTTCTGTCGCATTTTCTCAAATGCTGTCACGATTTAATAAACCGTTACGATTTAAGTTGCCCGTGATAAACAAGGTTACATTCGCGTGATCGTGGAACGAACACGGAAGCCAACCAACGTCCTGACACGCCCTCCTACCACAGATTTTTGTTGTTGTTGTCTTTATTTGTATTTATTTTTACATTTGGTTTCAACCAATTTAAACAAAAGGTTAAAAAGTGCAACGAAGCCGAATATCACATGTACTGTTGTTGTTTTCCCTGTTGAGTGTATTATGTGGGCTGCGTGGAAATAGAAACCTGATCCCAGTAAAAATAGCGACAGCCATGTTATTTCTAGGGAATAAAAGAAAGAAAGAAAAGATTTTCGGTCTTTCGATCCACTACTTGCCCAACCTACGGAAACCCATTACGCACGAAAACAACGAGAACGTTTCTACAACCAAACGCAAAAATAAAAGATAAAGCACTTAAATGCCAAAATAAGAAATCAACTAATTATTGCCCCATCTGTCAAAAATTTCGAAAGTTGTGACGAGTGTGAAACATGGGAAATTGCTTACTATTTTAGTATTTTCACAACTTGATTAGCAATTGTAAGAGCTCCGACCAGAAACGGTTATGAACCGCAAAAATTATATTTTTTTAATGATTATTATCCCAGTTTGACTTTCCGCCTTCCAAAACAAGGAAATCGGATACAGCCACGTCCGTCATCGTAAAAAAAAAAAACACATAAAATAGTTAAAACCGTATAAAAACTCTTTTTTTACGATTTCATAAAGAATAGAAAATGGTAATAGAGACGTGACACTCTCATGGTCGAGTCTTAACGAAACCACTTTCTTTATACGTTTCCTACCACTTCTCTTGCTGGCTCTATACTTCAAAAGAAAATAATGAAAATATGTAAGCGCACTTTTCTTCTTAGACATTTTAGCGGATAGAATGAACGTCTGGGAATGGCGACGAGTTTATGCACGTGGAGCGGGAGCACAGCAAGGTGGGAGAAACGAAGGGGTCGTCGTCTGGAACTCGACACCGGTTCTCAGGATGAGGCAAAGAGAGGGAGATTCCGCGATGGCATTTACTGAATGCGCGTGTACTGTTTACACCGCCATAATCTGGCAGTGCGTTACGATTTGCGGCCGTGATTCGAGAAACAGGAAAAGGTGCGTCACACCCAAATTCACGAGAAAGCCGTAATTGTTTAGAAAATCGGAGCTGAGAAGGAAGATGTGTTTTTAACAAACCAGAGGCCAATTCTGAATAAATAAAGGAATAGACAATTCTTTTCATGTGATTGCATCCCTTGTTCAACAGTCTCGAGAATCACAGAACAAGCTCATCTCGGGAAACGGTCTACATCAAAAGCTCAACTATCCTATAAAAAGAATATCTTTATCGTTCGCTTGGCTTTTTGCTACGTATCGGCATAGAGTTACAGAATGCGGCTTGACTATTTTTCCTCAAAATTAAAGAAATACGAAAAAGAATGAAGCTTTTCAAAAACGAGCAATCGCAATAAGCAAAAGAGGATGCCCGAGATAGAAAATATCGCCATGAACAAGCTCTTGATTCTAGGAAGTGCCCTTTAAAAAATGGAGCAATGAAACGATGTCGACCTTCTCATTACACTCCTCGCCTGGCTTCACTTTTGATGGAAGCTACTAGACCGTGGGCAGTCATTATTGGCTGCAACTATGAGCGAATACGGCGCGAGGTATCAGAATTCAAAACAAGGAATGATGACGTGTTTGTGCCAATAAATCACCGGACGTCATAGAAACTGCGCACAGATCTCCTTCTCTTTGCAAGCGAACAATATCCACAGGAAAAAAAAAAAAGACATCAAAATACGCGACCAGCATCGAAAGACTAACGTCCTAACATCTCCATTTTCTACAAATGGAAGAGTGATTAATGAATCTTCTCCTCTCCCGCGAGGTACATTTTGAACAACAAGGAGCTTTAGAAAGCGAGAGTAAAAGACATGATGGACGTTCGACGTCGTCCGTCGAACAGCGCGTGAATACATAGAGCAAGTCTGTGCTCCGCATGGGGTTGAATTGAAATAGCCCATCAATAATTATAAATGGATAGGGACGAAGAAGAACGATCATACCCAAAATATAAAGACGTTGTTTACTTGGCTGGAATAACTAATCGTCATCCACCCTTCTCCTTGTTATGATCGTGTCAAATAGCGAGGAGAAAAACAGGATCCCGTGGCGTTCCATTCCACCTGAATGCCCCTGTTTTTCAATCGGCCCCTCTTTTTCCCGAGAAAACAGAAAACCTTTTCACGACGGCAAAACACATCATTCGTTAGAGCTGTAGGCAAACACGTCGATTAATCCTTCGACTTGTTCCTTTTTCACTCCCCCGTTTTCTATTTTCTGGGCTACTCGAATGACAGGACGCATAAAAAAAATGGGCGAGAAACTTGAAACATTGAACCGAGTCTTAACCCTGAATTAGGCGGAATGGCGGAAATGATGAAATTGTTTTCTTTCTCTGCCTTTTCTTGAGTAGAGTGGTGAAAAAAAGGGATGGAAGCATGGATAATGTCGAATTTTTTAATGCTAATAAAAAAAAATTGTATTACAGTTCTGACCGCAGTCCGAAAGCGATGAAAAATTTCCATTATTGCAGACGGACACACCGGACGACTGAACGTGCCAGTTCTCGAATAAACCTACTCGTCAAAATGCGCTTATTTTCGCCTACTCTTTTCAACCTGTCACTCAAAAAAACGTCGGTTTTCCTGCCCTTTTTTTTCTGCTTTTAATTTTATTTTTTAGCGACTCCCTCTTTCTTTCGCCGCATGTCGATTTCACGAACGACCGGTTGTTAATGGCTTCATTTTTCACGAGTGGCGTCGACTAAACCTGGCGGCGCCGCAACGATCAGCGGAACAAGTTCTTTCTTGCTTTGTTTTGTATCGCTGCTGGGCGTAACTGCCGAAGAAAACAAGTTTTCAGCACCTGGTTCTATTAATGTATCAGCATTTCTGTTAAGTGACAAAGGTTTTGTAACAGGCACGGATGTATAGATAAAACAAAACAAAAAATATGCAGATAATGTTTGATTAGAGCTCGGAAAAAAAACCTTCGCCTTCGTCTAGACAAGCTTCCAACTTGAACTATAATAACAGAAGAATTAAATTAAAAAGGGGGGCAACGAAGGAAAATTAATGATCCTGTTCCACTTGTCCATGGACTATTTCTTCTACTTCAGATGTACATTAAATTGTTCATATTCGCAGAGTAACTCTACAATTGTGTTATTTGTGTGCGCGTAGCAAAACGTGACGACCTCGCGGCCGCAGATTCGAGGCGATGAAATTAGTCTGTTTTTCTTCGCTTCTCACGAGTGCAATCGTTTTCCGTTCTCTCACTTCATTGTCAGTTGGGCATCACGAAAGCGGAGGGGGGTGGGGGATTGAAGAATCGCATCAGAACGCGCAAAGCAAATAACAGACAGTAGACGATTCACAGCCGTTAAAAAGGTACTTAAAAAGAACTCATAGAAATATATAAAATCATAGGAGGAGACTTACCTAACGGGTAGCACGTCAAATTATCGGATCTCAAGGCCTGATGTTGCGGGCAGCGGCAAGCGGCTGTACCCTTGTCTGTTATGACGCAATGGTGGCTGCAATTCAACCGGAACTTGGAAAGGCACTCTGCAATCAAAGCCAAAAAAAAATAAAAAGAAAAGAAAAATCGAAAACAACAATAAAACCACATGTTCAGTCGAGCAGCTACAAGCTCCAAATACAACAAGAACAGGATACTTTGCGTGGTACACATCATTTTGCTACCATCACGCCGTTCAAGTGCGTGTCAACTACTGCCAGCCACACTGTGTAAAAATACGGCAATAGTGTGGCCGTGCAGCAATATAGGAATAGAATTTATAGGGTAGGGCATCGAATATGTTGACAGTCTTAACCGCAATTCAAACAAAAGAACGTGATCTCGTTCAAATGAGAACAGCCACACTTCTACGGAGTTGTGATGGGAAAAGTGTTGGTCTGCAAAGCGCAAGATAGGGTGGCGTCTTTCTTCGATCGATAGACGAACGGATGGAGCAAGGGAACAGCAATAGTCCAATCAAGACAGCATGCCGTGCGCGCGGGTAAAAGTGTTCTCCCTGAACGGCCAAAACCGCAACCCCCCAAAAACAGTTCAATTGGATCGGAAATGTCCGTCCATCACGACAGCTAGTGTTCTGAATGATGCCGACAAACGCAAAAGAAATTATACCTTTGGCTGGAATGAATTCACGCCGGAACTCGCACAGACTTCCGTTGTAATTAGGTGGGCAGCTGCAACGCACGACCGTCACACCGGTTCGATATCTACGTGAAAAGAAATGACGATGAAAGAGTTTGGAAACCGGGACATGTGCGATTTTTTCGTTGACACCGTCCTTGTTTTGTTTTTGTTGTTTTTTTAAGTCTCTTACCCGCAAACGCCTTCGTTTTTGCAGACATTGATGCCCTTTTCAGGATTGCATTCCGGACCGTACTGGCAGTATTTGCCGGAGAAATCCGGTAGGCAAGAACATTGAAATTGGCTGTGACAAAAAAAAACGAGAAAATAAGAACACGCAAGTATAAATGTAACACGTAGTCATGGTGCCATTAAACCATCGAATTCGTTATGGAAGATTTTAATAACTAACGTGCTCTCAATTTTGAAACGGGGTTGTAACAATTTGTTATCGTCAGAGGTTTCGTTTTATAGGTCAGCTAAAATATTTTGGGTAGCGCTAGAAAGAAAATCATCTTTCCTGAGCACCGTTTCCTTAATGACGAACATTTGCTGAATTCTTTAGAGTAGTAAAGCGATTGCGCAACAACTGAAAGTGGTTAGAACACGAGTCTTGTTACTAACCTGTAATTGTGATTGGCGTAACAATGGCCGTTAAAAGTACAGTTGGCTACGTTGCACGTATCGGTGCGGATACGCGAACCGTTCGGCTGAATCTCGTACGTAATATTGAAGCCGTAAACGTCCATCAGCCGGCGTTCAACACGCAAGTTGGCGTTCACCAGCTCGTCCAGGTTCACTTGCACTTCCAGGTATCGAGCTTTAATCCTGTAGACTGAATATGGACGCGGACGAAATGTATGCAATTCGTCCAAGTCCTTGCGACCGATGGCGTGTGTCGTGTTATTGAACGTATACTGGACAGCTTTGACGCCTCGAGTCAGATACATTTGCGTCAGGTAGAGAGTGATGAACGAATCCGGTTCGAATCCTGTCGCGTCGATTATCCAACTGCAGGTGAACGGCACGGGAAAAGCTGATGGAAAGCCAGGCGTCGTCAAAGTTCCAAAACGCTCTCTGAGGAAGATGCGACACGACGGCAACGACGACGATTCCGTTGCTTTCCTTTTGCCAGTTTCGCTACTTTTATCCGAGCTGCCAACACTACCGGCATTGATATTCGCAACCATTGGGTTGAAGATGGCAGGGCAGCGACTTAGAGGAGTGCGTGAAACGGCACCGTTGCCAGTGTGGCTGGATACGGCCGTGACTGGAGCAGCTCCAGCAGTCATGATCCAGACTGAGTTGAAAATGATGAAAACAAACAACATGAGCGAGAGACGAGAGCTTCTTCCACCTCGTGAGTGTTTCATGGCAGCACCAATCGACAAACGAGTGCAACTTGATTCATGGTGCTTGGACGGCCATAGGCCGATCCGTGCGAGCGAGAAAGTACGGCGTTTCCGCATCCGACTCTGTGAATCTACTGCGATGACAGTCCAATCAGCTGTAATTCAGTCACCAGATGATTCCGATGCAATTTGTCATCAGCTGATCGGGCGGTTCTTTATCCATTCCACGGTGGCTTGAATTTCACATCGTCAGCTAGTTCGACTCTGTCCCCCCACCGCTTGTTTACCTATCATTTCCAACGAAACAAATGAAAACAATATTATTAGCTATTGGCAAACTGATTGGGTGTAAAACTGACTTTAATGGTGTAGCAAACACATTTGTAGCGCATCGGTTCTTCGAATTGGATCGAGTGCAAGACTGGAACGCTCAACCGACTACGCGCTACGTCGTTGTAAATCTCAAGATAAATACGAACTGGAAACGAGAACTTTCCTGACAACCTTTATTCTTAAAAAGAAGAAGAGTTTTCATAGTTCGGATTTCACCCCGCTCGTAAGACTGTTGGATGTTTGAACTTATGGCCGCGCAATTCCTACACGCTAGGCTATCGATCCGTTCAACTGTCATCCGAGACACAAAAGTCCAAGCGCATCTACTCGGACTGCGACTTCCTTGTGAGTTGTTAACTTGTCGACTGTAATGTGAAGGAATGGCTCTGTCTTTCTGCCTTTTTTCTTGCCCTACAAGAAAACATCTTCGTCGGTCGCATTCTCTTCGACCCATTTATCATGCGAAACGAGGTCGACCATGAAAGCAGTAAAGGAAAAATATAGAACCAATTAAATGAACCCGTCGTTTCAAATTCCACTGCAATGGAACGAACCCGATCATTGCAACATCTTTTTCCTGACCATAGATCGTAGTATCCGTCTTTTCCCGGGTCAAATCGATCATTTCATTAGACGCTAATCAAAATGCAAAAAGGAATATCGGCTTGCAGGGTCAAGATTAATGGCAAGGTAATAGGCATATTACATACACAGAAAACAAGTGCAATAAAAGAACAGGAAATGTGCTGCACTGTAAATGTCAAGGCTGGACAATCGAAGGGTCATATTATATGGCAAAAGGGACCTTTCTGCTGAATGTCAGCTGTCAAAATGTGAGACAAAGTTTCCTCTTCGTCGATTGTCGATGACAATTTGACCGATGGCTTTCCTCATCGTACAAATTTATGCATACCCAGTCTGGATAAATACCTGGACTGGACAATGCTGAGAACAATTTCCCTAACAAACGATTGCTTGGAAAATGCCACACAATGGCAGCCAAAACAGACAGTACAAGGACTGCGACTTTAGTTTTTTTGCTTTTTGTTTGTTATTGAAGGTATGTTTCTGGCTACTTTAAAATCGAGATGGGGGGCTGCAGAATAGTAATAACGAAAGTTGAGTAGGAATTGGGAAAAAAAAAGAAAAATTGTTTGTTTTTGCTGTTATATGTCTTTCTGGTGACCTGACAAACGTATGCAAATTTGCGACAAGCCTTGCGAAAAAGCCAAAAAAATATCCACGATCGTCTCCCAAAGATAGCTGCTCTTATACGACAGTTACTTTACGGTCCTCTCCATAAAAGCGAAAACATGTTGTTGAATCTGGGGCTTTTTGCTCCTCTACTTTCTATAAGAAAGCCTCGTCGTCCCTAGATATTCGATCCCCAAAAAACCAAAACAAAAAATGCCTTTACCAATGTCGACAGCTCCGCTTCTCTTTGCGCGTTGCAAAAACTTGAAACGCCGGCAAACCTCTGACGTTCGTGCACGCAGCCAATCATTCACAGATCGATTCGATGTTTGGCTAATGACATTAGCCCATCCTGCGGCCTTTAAGCAAAGATTGCGCTCTTGATAAGCAATGGAGAGACGGGCAAGAGACACTGAGGCAGACCGAAATTGCAGCATCAATATACCCACGCCAAATGTCTATAATTGGCATCTAGCAAGCAAGGCAAGGCTTCTTAAGATCGTGACGACGGATACTACGGTTACTGCACCTCATCTCGGTTTTTTGCGTCTGCCGAATGCGTAGGTTGAAGAAGAACCGAGACGATGTATAGTGGAAGGAAAGACGCAAAGAAAAACGCGAAAATAGTTGGAACGTAGCCGCTTTTTTTTCCGCTATTTTTCACGAAGACTTGTTAGTCAGGGAGTGGTATATATTTAGAAATATATATATGGTTTATTACAGTCCAACTGTCGACAGTATCTTCTTATTTTGCCTCCTCCCAGAAATGTTATGTTTTCAAACGTTAAATGAAAATCCACAAAATCCACAATATTCAGAGCTGCTGGTATAGGAAAAAGAGAACAAACAAAAACAATCTGGCGCCCAATGTTTCGCTAGTAGTTTCAGCTGGCCCTTAAAAATGCGAAAGCCAAACCGATGTAAGTTAGTTTTTTGGCTATACAAATCTTCATTCGGCCATTTTTGTTTTTTCCTCCTTTTCCTAACTTTGAAATGACGATCGATGACCTTTATACACGTCAAACGAAAACGAGGCCAAAATGGTAACCATAGTCGCAATTGACGTGTACTTTCTTGTGTGTTTGCCCGTTTCTTATTTTGCCTTGCTGCTTCGTCCGAGTCCGAGATGACCAAATATCAGAAGTATGCAAATTCGAGCGCACCAAAACTGGGGAGGAATAGACAGCCCCCAAAATAGTTGGACGACATTATACAGTCCATATGTAAATGCAAACGCTGAAGGAAGACACGAAATTGGAGAAACGAAAGGAACTTGGCGCCATTTGAAGTTGGATTCTAGATTTTTATCCATCAAGCTGAAGAAGAGGGAAATCAATCGAACGCTGCTATTGCAGTTCTAGAGACATTGTAATGCTAAACATGTTATTTTGCGGGATATTATGTATCCAAAGAAAGAAAAC
The DNA here is from genome assembly GCF_020631705.1 of Daphnia magna. Classification (NCBI taxonomy): domain Eukaryota; kingdom Metazoa; phylum Arthropoda; class Branchiopoda; order Diplostraca; family Daphniidae; genus Daphnia; species Daphnia magna. Next base: position 7,623,167 of record NC_059183.1, read on the forward strand.
ACAGTAGACGGGTTCGCAACGCTTTGCATATTGCCTTAAATGTTTGCGACACTTGCGGCTGTTAAAACCACACACTAAACAAAGACGAAATTGTTTACGATTAGCATCTCGATTGACGTGAATCTCGACAGAGGTAAACGATCTACTGATTCTTTGCTTTGCTATCGTATACGCCCTTGTTTGTTTTGTTTTTTCTGCTAGCTGCTGAATCATTCGTGATGTAATCAAAAGTCTCTTGATGGTAACGTCTTTCGTATCCCAATTATTTTTTAAACTTTATTCTTCTTATGCTACCTCCGGTGCCGGTTAGCTTAACCGGACTCTATAGCGATGGCGTGTGACAGGCGATTCGTTCATCTCGTCATCATGTTCTGCATAGAGGGTTTGTGCTTAAAAATCGGCCACTTATATTTTTGTGTATGTGCTTATCCTACGGCGCCAGAAGCTATGGCTAGAATGGGCATGACGCTGTCAGTTTCCTTTGTTGTGTTGTCGAAAGAGAGAAAGATTTGGAAGTCGGCCAAATGTTGCCGGCGCCGACATAGCCTGATGTGTCTTGCGACCAAACAAAACAGCACGAAACATTAGGGCGATATTCGTATTCAGAGCCACCTTTGTTACTTTACTGTGCCGGCTGTTCCGCGTTCTCTGGAGGGACTGATAGTTGCAAAACAGCCGGATTTCTTATTGGCCGCTTTTGTATTCTACGCATCCCACAGTATCTGTTTGTATGACGTAATAAACGTCTGCTTGATGGAAAAGTGCGCCTGGTATAAGAACACACGTGGTGTCACATGTTCATCGAAATAAACACATCGAAAATAAAGGCAACGAATGTTTCACCTACGAGTGAAAAGCGATGGTCAACGTGAAACAAAACTAAGACGCAGACGCGAAAAACTTGTCACTTTAACGTGAAGGCCAATGCTATCCAGTATACACTCCTTATAGACCTACGTATCACGAGGTTTTATGATACCTATTTCTTACAATCTACTCTTCTTACACCGATTCGTTTGACCTACAACTTTCTTCTGAAAACGAAGACGTACGCGCGAGCATCATTGGCAGATTATAATCACGTCTTCTTGTTTCTCGTCAATCTACGGTGTATACAGTCAACCTGCTCTGCTCAGCATGCGATTGCATGTGCACACAAACATTGGTTGTCAGGACCGTAAGCAACTACTTTTACGCTGATAGTCAAGGGCTCCAGTTTCATTTTGTTGCAAAGCAGGTCGAATGTCACTAATGCATACGTTCAACTTAGAATACCAGCATACAACTCTTTCATAGCCGTGCGTCATTGCTAATGTATTGCGACATATTCGTTTTTTTTTTCCTCCTACTACTTCATCATATAGCCTTTCGTTGCCCTATACGCATAATACACACTACCGGTGTACAGTCGTATAGTTAAAATAGACGAGGAACGCAAAATAAGAATCGTCAACAACAACAAAGACATTCATCTTCCCTTCTTTTTCCTTTTATATATCCATCCATTCTTTTCATTCCATTTTAGTTCGCTTCTTTTTTTTTTCCTTTTTTGGCTTTTCGTTTATTCGCGGGAATCCGTGACACGTGACGGACTCGTTGGCACGGTGCCTATATTGAATCCATGGGGACTGGACGGGAATCTTAACACTATACCGCCGCGCAAAGAGATAAGGAGATGGAAGACGAGAGACTGAGAAACAAAAAATAAAGGAAAAGAAAAGGAATTCGTGCGTACCATCAAGTCATGTGAAAATAGAGAGGAAAAAAAAGGAAAGACTCTCTGATGACAAGAAGTTTGGGGTCTAGATTGTAGAGCGAAGGCTAAATCAAAGCGTACGTCTTTAAACAAGAGTTATAAACAAGGGGGGAAAAAATCTAGTTGTATAGTCAATTGAAGAGCCGACCTAGAAATTTCATGTCGGCGAGAGAACTCAAACCGAATCAAAACAGTTTAGATACAACTCGGTTCGTCCTACTTAAAAAGAGAGGTATTTCGCAACACGCTCGCTCTTCTACATATTCTACTCGTGTGCTGTTGGCTTTGCGAGCCATTCGTCACGTCATTGACAAGGTATCTTTACATTGGTCAACTGAAGTTGTTTTTGTTTGTTTGTTTTTTACTTTGTAATGACCCACAAACAAAAACTCACGCCCAAATGGAGAACTCCCGAAAAAAAAAAAACGATTTGCGTACTGCGACAAACTTGGTGCTACTCTTTCGCACGACCCCCATCTCGGATATCTGGCAGACCTCATCATTTGTTCTTATCGCGTCCACGACTGATGATAATCCTTGGTCACGAATTATTGCCAGTCTCTTTCTCTCTGCCGCTCAAAGCTTTTGCTTTAACAAATGGTAAAATGAACGCGATGACATGGCAGCCGTCATTTCCATTAACAAAGTAAAACAAAAACAAAGGGGGGTGGGAGAAAAAGAAAACGTTTCGAAAGAGGCGTGCTGTTAATGAGAAAATGTCGCGGCTTGTAGCGCGTTCGTCCAGCGCTATTCGAAAATAGTAGGCAGCTATATATAACAAGGGAAAAGATGCGCAACCCATTCAATCAGGACTTTTGTATTTGCTTTCTATGTGCTAAATTAGCCAATGTTTCGTAGGCTTAAGCCTACATATCACATTGGCCATGTCTGAATGAAAAAGCTACACACAATATGGATATTGTTTCGTCCAATCCAGCCGCTCACTTCTCCGACTTTGATATCCACCGAAAATTATTGATTCATCCTAAACTTTCAGAGACATTTTTGGAATTTTGTGGGATCACAAGCTGTCTTTTCACACGCTTTATTTGTTATTGTTCACGAAATGTCTGTCATGATTAATGAATAACCCTCCTTTTTTCTTTTATCGAGTTCCGGCTCTTTCTCCATTTGCGTTCTATGCAAATTGCTGATACGGCAATCCATCATCGAACAGTAGAATTCGACAGCATTTAGAAGGTTAAGTTTTATGGTAAGAGAGAGAGAAAAAAAAAAGTCTTGCTGATGCCCCCCTTAAAGGATGAACAAACAGGAAAAATGACATGTTGGTCACTCAACTGGAATTTATTCAGTGCGTCATACCAAATTGGGAATGTGCATTCTCCCTTTTTTCTTATTATTTTTATTTTTTTTCCCCGTCATCCGTCATAAATATATTGGGACCACACCAAACATAAATGATGCGAAATCTCTTTCGAATACTATTCCAAATATAGACAGAAAGAATTCGGTGACGAAAACTGGTCGCAAAAACAAAAGATGACGTGTTTTTTGTTGCGTGTTTTCGTAACACAAAATCAAACAAAAACAAAAAGCATTAATAAAAGAAAAAAAAAAAAGGTATGGTAAACCGACTGAATGTTTTTCCTCCTAAAGATAAAAACTAATGGCCAAGAAAATGCGGATGAAATAAATGGCGAAGCGGATTCGAAAACAATGGGAGGGGGGGGGGAGAGAAATGTAGATTTACGTGTATGCGTACACATAGAACGTAATTATAGGGAAAGAGAGAGCCAACGCCATTAATATGGACGGCACCATTGCAAGCATTCGTTGCCTCCACCTCGTTTTATTCGCGTTTTGTTTTGTCAAATCTTTGGGCCGTCAGCGCAGAATGGCAACCCCATACAGAACTACAAATGGACGGCTGATATGCGTAGTTTTTGCTGCTCCTTTACACACACACACACATACACACACGAAGAAAATGGACGTTTCAAAAAGGGTGATTACCCAAAATGCAAAAAAGCCTATAGACTATCCTAAGAACATAAAGGCCGTTATTCAAGCGGCTGCCGCCCATAAATCTCTATTCGTAGGGCTGGCCCAATCTTTCGTCCTGCATGCCCACAAACAAAAATGTTCCTCATTTTCCAGCAGCCAAAGAGGTTTGCCAGTTAGCGTCTTGCATCTTACATCAGATTCCATACGAAGCAGACCAACAGAACTTAACGGCCAACATCTACGCACTTTGACCCCGTCGGTATTATATATCCGAGTCGCTTGTTCTCTTTGGCCACTGTCACGCATGGGTGAACGAAGGACCCCCACGAACGTGCGGTTGTCTTCTCGTTCCCGGCGAGTGGAGACGCATGGGGCGTGAAAGAAACCCTTCGGGTCAAACAATAAAACACGACGAGGCCTATTTCTGTAATTGCCATTCGTTACACTTAAAACCCCCCCCAAAAAAAAACGAAGCAGCCAACAGAGGACGACTGCAAACTATCAATAACAAGTGACTCATTGGTCTCCAATAACAAAAAAACTTAATTCAAGCTGGATGTGTTGTTTCCGAATTAAGAAAAAGACGAATGCTTTTCAGGCGGTAGAAAGCGGTAATAAATAAGGGCGAAAATGAGCCTGGTGAGTTATTAACGAATTCTAGACGACACCTCTTATTCCGTAGGCGAAACAAAAAGAAAACAAAACATTCAAAAAAGCCAAAGAAAAGAGAAGATGAAACACAAATCAACGAGTACTACGTAACATACGCTCATTTCGAGCTATAGTGGGGGTGGAGACTGTTGAGTCTCAGACTTTCATTTAAAAAACTAATGCACGAAATAAACAATCGAAAAAAGTAGATGCAAAAAAAAGGGTCTCTAGTGAAAAGGGAAGAGAAAAAAAAAATTTAAATATGCGTTCTTTTTTTCCCTATCAAACTATGCCCATTGATCATTTCTATTCGAGCAACGCTTGAGTTCCAGCCCCTCCTCCTCTCGGGTAGTATGACGTAGATTTATTTGAAACCTGTCCATCGAGCTCTATAGCTTTCCCATCGTTAATTCAATCCTTAGTGACAATCCGAATTAAAAATGCAACTCTTTATTTCCTTATCGCTTTGGCAACAAGGGGTTGAAATATCATCGTGGCAAAAAACATCCTCCCCTACATTCCCATGTCGGTTGAGAAACCCCTTCTGTGTCGAGCTCTATCTTCACGTCTCGCAGCTCTCCCCATTTGCATAGCAAGTAAGCACGCACTCTTCATAAATCAAAGTAAAACAAAAAAACAACAAAAACTGGGAACTAATTGTAGAGCTACTTCCTCTTTCATTCGGGACCCGCCCAGTCATGCACCCCTTCATAACGAAAAAAAAAAAAAGAAAACGAAAACACGCTGCACTGGTTTTTAAAATGTTTAAAATCTACGCACAAGTTACATTATACTCTTATTTGTCTAGATTACTAATTCCGCTAGACTTAGTGCCTAACCTTTCGCTTTAGCGCGCCCAGAGTGATATTCTAATTGTGTCCTTCTTGCGCATATGCTTGTTATACACGATGACGATCGTAGTGTCCACATGTTGTAATTCTAGCCCTGTGTTTGTGAACAACTGATGATTATTTACATGCAGCTATTGTTGCAGCGCAATTCACTGCCCACAGTGGCACTATACTTGCTAGTTTAGAAAAAGTCCATCGAATCGCCGTACAGGTTGACCAGCCAGATTTCAAGTCCGCAAGCTTGTGGACAAATAAAACGGTAGGACATTCAACTAAAAAAAGGCAAGAATATTATGACGGGAGGCCAAACTTATCCCTTTGTAAAGCACTTGAGAACCGGTTGAATAGAGACAACAAAGCCATGCATAAATGAAAGTTTTAGGCGTCTTTAGAAAATCAATGCTGGGCTTTTTTTTTCAAGTGTGTGCTAAAGGCCATTCGGTTTGACGGAAACGTCCATTTAACCCTCAACTGTGTGGACGCTACTTTGGTCGAATTCTGAGCTTTTCAAAGACCTGCTCTCTGTCTTTCGGTTTCGAGAGCTGACACTGATGATCGAACTGGTGACAAGCGTAGAACTGAGTTTGAAGTTTGAAACAGGGGTCGAGTACTTTGAAATCCTTTTGATATATTTGAGCAGAGAAGACTGAAACAAAAGATGGATACTACATCCATAGAAAAAAAGGGAATCGATCATGCGATATCAGCACGTCCCTGCCGTTCATCCATCGCTGACCGTTTGATTCGTCAGAGTCGACACTCGATGCGACAAAGGCGATGGATGAGTGGGGGATAAGGTGCGTAGATCGACTCAATGGCAAGACGGATTGGTCAGCGCTGTGCCATAAAAACGATATCGTCTAATCAAAGCAACAATCCAAAAGTTAAAGTGAGAAGAAAGCAATTGAAGCAGTAAACTTCAATGTTATTGATTTAATTTTTTTTTCTCCTTTGATTCCTGAACGTGTAACGTAGAAATGATGCGATTGAGTGACACCCTTTTTGAAGCGGAAACTCTAGAGATTTATCAAATAGGGGAGAAAAGTGATACAAGTCGTCAAATTTCCCATAGGAATAACAACCGGAATTTAAAGGGCTCGGATTTTTTGAAAGGGCAACCTCGCTTTTTAAGATGATTGCTCGTAAATATCCAGATTTCTTAGGTACACGGGATTACCTGTAGTCCTTTTCCCGTATAAGCCACAAAGGTAAACGTCGTAAGCGCTCGCAATTTCGCTATATTAATAGAACGGTCTATAGCTGTACGCAATTAAAGCCATATATCAAACGATTAAAAATAATGGCCAAGAACAAGATGCCTCTTCTTCGCTACGAGAAGACGTAGCGATGCCGTCATAAACCGGAAACGTCCGATCGATCTTTTGCAGTCCGGCCAGACGCTGGGGATTATAATCAGCACCGCGCCTTCAACAACTGCGCCGTTGATATTAATAGCCAAAAATAATTATTGACTCGCATCAGGATGCGGCCTTTTATTACGTCTTGGATACGTATAGCGCAGTTTTTACGAGCCGTTGATAGACAAACCGATAAAACAACATAAACAAGTCTTGTTTTATGTAAAAAAGTGTGGACTTGATTTAGGCATCGAACACTGTCCGATATGGCAAGACGACGTCTTTCTTCGATTTTTTCTTCCATGCAAACCGATCGATGCAAAGATAGAAACCCATCCATAGGACTCTGATGACGCAAAAAATCGCTAATTTTGAAGATCGATCATTCTGTTTTCCCTTTGAAGTGTCAGAGCTGTCGCTCGCCAAGAGAAGTATGACACGATTTCCATGCGTTTGTTGGGAAAACAAATCCGTGTACTTTCCAACAATAGCTTTCCTGCTGCAACATACGGTCGACATCGATAGAAATCGATTTACATCGTCTTCAAGTTCAGTATCTCTTTACAAAGTGAAGACAAAATATTTACTGTGGCTCGTACATATACCACCCGTTTTCAACTGGTTTCGATCTAATACGAACGACTTACATTTTTATTTTTGCCAATTGAAATACAGTTACTTACACGTATAGATTTCTATGCCCAACGGGCGACTTGCGTTCCAGCGGTTACGTTTCTCTGCCCCTCAAAACAAATCAATATTACCGCAATTTTTTTGTCTTCTCTGCGACGCAACTAAAGTCAACCCAGCAAACGATACATCAAGATGCGGTTCGTTAAAAAAAAAAAAGAAAAACCTTCAATATCAAAGACAACGCCCACCCCCCCACACACTGATGTCTATCTCACGGCGAACGTTGTGGTTACAACTTGATGATTCAATATTCACGCAGTACCAGCGAGTTAAGAACAGATACTCAAGTAATGAAATAATAAATACAATAGAAAAGCAAAAAAAAAAAAATAGTGACGCATAGGAATCCATCATCCAATATGACGGAAGATGCAACTCCAAAACATAGAGAGAGAGAGAAAAAAATGTGTTTATAAAAGAAAACCGCAACATTGCTCGCTAGAAAAGGAGGCGCGGGTGGGCAACCCAGCAGGGTCTTTGGAGTTCGTTGGCATCTCAATCACATTGCTAGCAGTCGGTTTTATTCTCTCTCTTTCTCTCCTTTCCAATAAAAGCAGTTCACGATATAAAATCAAAAAATAACAACAAAAACAAAAGAATTCATAAAAAAACAAAAACAAAAAACAGTGGAAAGTAAAAGAGAGGAATTAAAAGGCAATGCAGAAAGCAAAAGCCACACGAATCTCAGAGTCATCGTCATTCATCTCACTCCATCTCAACGCAGAGACTAGCGCCTGCTCCCTTTACACCGACGGAGAATTTCACGCTATTGGCGTCTCTCTCTTTTTTATTTTTTTTAAATATCCAAATACTGCGCCCGATGCGTCAACGCTTGTCTACCAATTTCTCACCATTTTCGATTTGTTTCCTTTATTTTATTTTTTTTTTTTTTCCTGTACAGTTTTGAAGTGGCACATAACACAGCGGAGCAAAGTGTCGACAGGATGTGTGCATCTGTTGGCTTGACGCGCCAAAACTACCGCCGCTATCAAAATCCATCCATTTTCTATATGGTGCAACATAATACGTTACACTCTGCGGTTATGGTCTCTTCGTGCTACGAGGCCCTGTCGAGCTGCGGTTTGTCTCTCCGTTTCGGAGTCAGGTGATAAAGCAAAAAGCCTTGTGGCTGTTAAAACCACATGCGTTACCATTCTGCATCTCGTTTGGTCGAAGAAAAAAGAAAAAGAAAACAAGGGTGTTTCATAACGATCCAATCATCTTATTCTTCACAGTCGCGTTGATGGCTCAGATCATCTATAAAACCATAAGCCGTCAATTTGAATCCACATAAGCGCGCAGATTTCAGCCAACCGACCGAGTGGCGCAGGCTATAATGTACACCATTTGCGCATAATATTCGGACGACCAACTCAGAGTTTCGCTGAAAAGATTCAATCATTATGGACGATCTCATCGAAAACGAGAAGGTGGCGGATTCGCTACACGCATCAACAGATTCGAACTCGCACTACATTTCACGAGGAGGTGATTAACTGTCACGGATGAACGGAGCTACCAGCTGGATAGAGTGAAAACACCCGTTTGAAAAAGAAAAAAAAAAAAGGGTGGAGGGGTGAATTTCGATCCGAAACAAACGAGTCTCGTAACGATGCAAATGGGTCCAAACTATCCTTCTGTAACGAGAAGCCTGGGCCATGGCTCGATGCTCGTCCGAAATGCAGGCAAGGTGCCGAATGACGTAAGCTCTCAGAGAGCTATCTCTATGCAAACGTTGGAACACGCTGTGGGGGCCATCGTAAACACACACATGTCCGGCAATCAGTTTCATTGACACGCAAATTCAGTGCAACGGTGAGCAAGTCAAAGTTCAACTGCAGTGAATCTGTTTGGAAAGCGTCCGTGAGACATATGTCTGTTGTCGGTCTGAATCTTAGCGGTCACTGACACTTCATTCAGCTCAAAAATTTTCAGTATATCCATTTCTATTTGACCATTGACAAAAGAGTGAAAAGAGAAGGGCATACAATGGCAAGGGGGAGAGAGAATATGATGTCAAGAGAGAACAGATCTGCTACTGTCATAAGAGAGAACAACGCATTTCCTGCCACGACTGCGTGACCCTTCATCTATATGCCAACCTCCTTTTTTCGTTCCTTTTTCTGGAGTGACGACATCAGAGTGGAAAGGCGGATCGGCAGCATTTCCGTTTGGGGAAGGCAATCGATATTGGTCGTGTGAATTGTAGCAGAACTTCATCAACGAGTTGCAGTGAATTGCAACTCACGAGACGATCAAATGCAGTCGTGAAAAACTGTCACACTCGAGGCTCCGCGAGGCGGACAATCAAAAACAAACAGATTATGCCAACCACTAGCACTCGAAAAATCACGCAGCGCTTTTGAAGAATACAAGAAAAATCAATCAAACGACATCAAAAATTGATCAACATTGATTCTTGTTTAGTAAACGCAATAACAAGAAAGCCACTCGACAAAAACCACATCTAGCCTAAATATAGAGAACTCCATTCGCAGTGATAGAGAACAAAAAGAAAAAGGCGTCAGAGATTTTTAAAAAACAAAAAGAGTAGAGCCAATCATGAGGCGATCGCGTGCAATCATCCGTTTTCTTATTCGATTTCCGTCGGAGAGGTCAAACTGATACTTTTGCTATGTATACTATAAACAGTTTGTTTTTTTGTGTGGAAGCGATAGCAAAACTTGATAATACATCCTGCTTTGGCGAAAGAAACAAAAGACAAAAACTATAATTTTTTGCCGAGGCATCTTCGTAAGCCAGCGCCATTTTTTTTTTCATATCCAAGGTGACGCAATATCGAGCTAACTACATTTGTAATCAGTGGGTAGGAAGCACGCGGGATCATTGGGAAAACAAAATCTGATTGAAACAGATGGGACCTTGCCGGACGAAAGGTTCGAATATACGTTGCCAATCGATATCTGTACTACTGGTGTACAACGGGAATCCGATTCTTTCACCGATTTCCTAACTCAAATCAGCAAATGTCCGATCGTTCCCATTGCTTTTGAATCGCGCAAACGAGACTATTGAGATCCGACTCGCAGTCAACGAATAGAGGACGCCAGCTCTTCCATCTATTTGAAGATTGACTTGAAAAGAATTTCAAAACGAAAGGATTCACTCAAAAAAGGTTAGGTGTCAACAGTTTGAGGAGGATAAAGGCTGTTCGAAAAAATAGGCTTGTTTTCATCTTTGTTTTGTCGCCCTAAGAGAAGCCTTTCGAAAGGCACTGAGCCGGATGACAAAGGCCTTAACGCGGCAACGATCGGTATCGATAAACAGATGGGATGGATCGATGTCCCACGGCAGGCCGGAATGACGTCGTTTTTAACACTATTCTGACCAATTTAGCAGCGAATTTTGAAGGGTGTGCGTAATCGGTGCGCTGGCTAATTCCACGTAACGTCTATTGATTCCTAGTTATTCTTAGCCCATGGTCAAAACCCTCTAATGACGGTGTCTGCCTTGATGGTTGGCATTACCTAACGTCTATAATACAACAACGGTCATAATAAGGGCTCGCTCTTAATCCCACATTCTTTGCAACTGTCCTGTTTTTAACTGAAAACGATGCCAGCTTGTTAAATCTACCAACACGGCTCAAAATAAACCGCCCCGCAGCCGGTGTCTAGCCTTCGAGACCGCGCGCAAGAAAAAAAAATGGTTAAGAAATACGAAATAGTCATCATCACATACCGAAGGAAAGAATAGGAAGACGACGCAAACTGGTCATTTCGTGTGGCTGTTGGGAACAAACACAAAAAGGGGAAAATGGGGCGGACAAGAGGCCTCCATGTTTCTTTTCAAATTGTTAGAATAAACTAAGGCTACGGTATGCAGCAGCCACACATCGCATGTGCATTTGGCCAAACTAACGCCCTGCCATATGATTAGGCTTCAATTACAAGTTGGTGAAGCGGCAGAGGCGGCGGCAATCGAAGTCTGATGGTTGAAGAATCGTGAAAAAAATAATAGGGGACAAAGAAACTGCTAGAAAGTGAGGCCTTTTTTTTCTTTCTTTTGCTATTGGATTTTCCCGTGCGAAACCAAATATAAAAATACGCGTCATTTCTCACTCTATGGAAACATTCCTTTCAATTGTATTACGCTGCTTATAGGATTAGAGAGTAATTTGAGCACGCACCTGAGGCAAGGCTTTTCAACCTTGTGGCGTCGTCAAGTCGGTGACGGCCGTGAGTGAACGCCAAAAGTAGGGAGGCGGGAAAAGAACAAAAACATCGTCTGCATGTCTTTCAAATATGAGCCCAGGATCCTCGACTTACGTTACGCCTCCGCAATTAGGTCGAGCCAAGCCGTTCATCACCGTTCGAAAAGGAGGGAAAGAATAGAGAAGGTGGATACGGAAAAAAAAAAAAAAAAAAATTATTGCACGAAACACGCGTATTTGTGTGTGTGTGTGTTGAGAGTTACACAACCGACTTCTTTGCAAAAGTCTCGTTAATGGGAAAAGATCTGCTTTCATGACCAAAGGCTATTTGCCCGACTCGATGTACTGCGAGTACATGACAAAAACGATATGGAGCGGAACGTGAAGGTTGCCACACGAAACGCACGAACCCATCTCGTTCGATTGGTTTCCCACTTCAAACAAATTTCGGCCATTTCATTTTTCATGACTTGGTAACATCGCAGCTTTCGATATTGCGACTATCGCGCTAGTGCGACGCTACGATCTTTCATTAAATGCAAGTGACCGTTTAACATGAAAACATATTTCTCGATGCGACGAGGCCTGTTATTATTCTGCGCAAACGATTTGATTGAACACCAAACTGCTTGTTTGTGTTTTGCTTTTGTTTTCTCTCCTTGTTTTCGATGAAGCCTTTTTTCCAGCCAAGTTTCAATCGTTTGGAACAAACTTTGAGATGCTATATACAAGTACACGTTAGCTAGAACCGTGCGACAACAGTTTCAAAGACGCATCGAAACAAACATGTTTGGTCTAGTACCGTCTCCCCTCTCTTCCCATTTTGTTGAAACGTTAGACAAACAAACTCGAAAAATGTGGTAGAACAAGAACAAAACAACGGTGGCAATCAACAGACTACCTAGTTCGAGGAACTCGGTAGCGGGAGCGTGAGAAACTCGAAACAAAACAAAAAAAAAGAAAAAGTAGGTACGTGAATAATTTCGTACAATCAACTTTACTCGGCTCTCAGTTACTCTCTCAAATGCCGGTACGTCTCGGATGGAATGGATTTGATTGCGTTTCATTTTCTGACTTTTGCTATAATACTCTACAGATATTTAACTAGATGCTGATGGTGCTAGATAACGAAACAGAGTACCAACAGCATCCTGTAACGGAGAAACGACGCCATTATTCGACAGATCTGTTACACCGAAGCCTCTGGGAGATGGGCAAAGACATCCAAAAACGAACATTTCGTCATTGGGTTCGTCCAAGCATTTCTTGGACGGATGCCCGTTGATTCAAATATCCGATATGTTCACAACCCTTTTCCCCGCCCTTTGTTCAAGCGGTTTCCTTCTTCTTCTCAACAGGCGGATTATGCCAGCAGCTGATGATGTTCGTATCGGATTGGGACTTGGAGGAAGAAAACAAAAAAGCCGAGCCGACGTGACGAGAGACGCAAACTCAATCTTAGACAAATAAAAGCAGAAACCTAATTGCTGGTCTAATGAGTGGGCTTTAGGGTCTTTTATAGCGTCTTTGTGGACTTGTTTGACTTCTTGTCTTCCAAAAGGGACGTTAGACGTACGGATGTTGAAGTAGATGGATGGGCTGAGCAAAACATCCTCCAGAGGCTACTTGCAATGGTCAATGATACAAGCCTTTAGGCTCCTTCTTCGTAATTGTAGAGCAGGAATATATAGCCTTGGCGTGTTACAGGAAATTTCTCCAAAAATAAACATCCGGTAAGGAAAATGGAAAGGAAAGAAAAATGCGATATTAACGAAATTCCGCATTGCGGGTTTGAAAGAAAGGAAACAACTGAGAGAATGACAAGAGAAAGACAAGGTGATCAAATGAGCGCGAATTAAAACAAGATAGACGCACAAAAAGAAACGGTCGGCAGATAACGCAGTTAAGGGCGTGCGTGTAACACACCCATGACCTCCTCCCCCCCCGAAAAGAAAAAAGAAAAAACGAAACAAGCGCCACACACATTCAGCCGATGCACAGCGCTGTCATGCAGCCATTGGCCTGTCACACGCGGTCGGTCACGCACGCCGACTTCTCAGTTAGTCCGTCAGTCAACGACTCGTCCGTCTATTGTTTCTCCATTCCGACTGCAGCAGAAAGCGCAATCAGAATAACGTAATCTTTATTCTTCGTGGCAAGACAAGGAAAACAAATGACGCTCGATTACTATTAGAGAGCCCTATAGCCGTAGATATAGAACACACGTCTCTCGCTCGAAAAGTTTCGGATCCGACTGTATAGCGGCAGACCGGCGCCAAACGAACGAGACACGAACCCAACGAGGTCTCAAAAATCCCCAACAACAACATTTCCCGGGTGGCGTTCCGGCTTCATATGAAATGCCAACAAACAAACAAAAAAACGAAAATAGAAAAAAAAAAAGGGAAACGAAATAACAAACTGACTTTCTTTCAATTGTACTTTTTCTTTTCTTTCTCTCTCTAACCGCGTGAACGTCAGCAGTAATTCAAAGCGATGGCAACGTTTGTCCTACTACAAAGGATGGATTTGTTGATGCAAGCGAATTGGGAGGAAAACTTGTATCGTTTTCATTTTATTTAGTTTTTTTTTTATTTAACTATTTACAAGCCAATCAACTTGGTTACGCTTGGAAGAAAGAAAAAGGAAAGTCCCATAAATGAAAAATCAAGTCATTGACGACAAAAGAGCGATCCAACAAGAAAAGCTATTTACTTTTATTATGTTAACATCTTGGCTGTCAAAGAGTTTTGGGACGTCAATCGTCAACTGGTCAAAATATTCCATTGGAAATCATTCGGAAATTTTTCTCTGTTGGAAAACTGACTAAACTTCAGCGTAAATCAATTTGAAAATATGCTGAAAAAGGCTACATTGCCAGACTGTAAATCTATCCTAAGGTTGATAACTTCAGCTGCCCATCAATCCACCAGCTTTCTCAATATAAAGGAAAAAACAAAAAAAAAACAAAAAAGAAAAGAAAAGAAAAAAGGGGGGAATCGAGCCGGAGTGCTGTACATAATTGGTCATCCGCTTGATTACCAACGACAGGTCCGACCACGAACGGACACGTCTGACGATCGTATAAAAAGGGGGAAATTTCCCAACCGTTTTTAACAGCCAAGCCCATTTGAAGGACATGATTTGACACCCACACAAAAGGCCGCTATAGGTCCCTTTTTTTGAAAAAAATTCACTCACGCTCTTATCGGCGTTTTCGTATAAAACGAAACGCAGCAACAACAACAAAAAAATTGTAAGGTTTAAAAAAAAAAATAAAATAAAATAAAAATAACCTCTACTTGGGTTGTTGGACATCAAGTTTGCGGTCTTCAATCAGGTGACATTGAATAAAAGGGAAAAGTTGAAAAGAAAAAGGAAAAAAAACTTACCGCAACCGGTGACAACGGGATCGCAATGGAAAAAACACAAACGGCGACGATTCCTGTGAAAAATAAAGAAAATAGAAGGAAACGTTTAAGAAAAAAAACCAGAATAAAAATACCACAAAGCGTCAACGTGCGGGCTATTTGAATTCACTTTTGGCCAATCAAAAAAAATATATATAATTTGTTTAATAGTTTAAAAAAATTTTAACACCCCAAGAATGTGATTTAGAAAAAGGACAAAAGCAATTTAACAAAGGTAGTCCCAAAGATAAAAGAAAATAAACGAATGGATCTTTGTTGATGCCGCAGTTGATGAAAGCAAGCAAAAAAATAAATAAAAAATAACAAAAACAGCTGGTCCCTCTTGGCTATCATCGCCAGATTTATCACACATGATTTCCCCCTTTTTTTTTCTTCTTCTTTCCTTTCCTGCAGCAACCAATAACTTATTCTTTTGTTGTTTTTTTTTGTTTACGAGTCGAGGCTGCAAGACGCCCAGCACGGTAGGGTGTAGAAAAATAGCTGTTTTGGCAGGTGTTGCACTCAACCCAGCTTGACGCCCGTTTCCGTATAGCATCCATTCATTTTTGTTTTTTTTTTTGTTTCACTCCCTCCTGCCATTTTCCCGCTCGCTTACCAAGCGACCATCGTGATTGCCGCTTAGATTTCACTGCTCAAAGCGACCACCAGCCATCATCATCAAAAACAACAACTTTTTACGTCCGTAGATGGATGGCAAAACATCAAGTTACGTTCCGTTCTTTCTGTGTTAATATTTTAGAATGGCAATCAAACGGCAGCTGACCCTTAACAGCTACGATCGGGAGGACACTGTCTCCACAGAAGATTTACCTTCGTATATCTGTATCTGATGGCAGATTCCTGTGCGGAAAAACAAAAAAAAAAACAACTTCTTTTCTCACGGACACAACATGCAAATATGGAATTTCACTGGATGGTTTGTTTGTTTGTTTTTAACGAACGGCTTTCAAAGTTTTTAACGGCCGCGATATTCTTTTATCTCTTTTTCTTTGTCCGTATCGTTCAATCGGGGACAAAGAGGGCAGAATTGAGAACACACGTCAAGACAAGTGTCGTTGTAAACGAACGAGACATCCAACTCGAAAGATATTGAGAGAAATCGGGAGAAAAAAAAAAGAAGAGCGCACACGAGAAAACAAGCGGCCGGCGTTGCCGACAACAAGCGCGAGACTGAAGAGTCAGCGAGCAGAGAAGAAGAAAGAGAAGGGCTGGGTAGGGTGGGATATCAGCGTGCGGGATAGCGGTTGTACTATAACCGACTGCTGTTTGCATGTGTGGCGGCTCCCGCAGCGCCCCGACCGACCGTTTCGCCAGTTAAAAAAAAAAAGGCAAAGCGGGAATTGAGGCAACTGTTACAGCGCCACCCATAGAGTTGCGGATGGACGAATCGCTGAATGAAACGCGTCTATACCTACAAGCACAGAACACAAACCATTGAGTACGAACAGCGTGACAAACCAAGGAATGTGTCAACAGAGACACACACACACACACACACAAAGCAGAAGCAAAATGTGAATGTTGTTTCCGGTAGTCCTTGTAATATTTAGGATAAACTGGTTGGAATTGTAAGTCGCTAAAGATAAGACGCGGCGTTCAGAATAAAAAAAAAAAAAAAAGACGAAACAATTCAAAGTAGTGGAATATTTCAACGCCATCCATTGTAAAAAAAAAAAAAATAATAAATACGAGTTATCCGAAAAACAAAAATTCTGGCGAGAATTTGGTATCATAGAACTGATAATAAAACGGACATTCCATGCCAAAGGGGAGTCAAAGGCACGCTTTTTCATTGCTCAAAAAAAGAAAAGAAAAAATGGCGTGGCCAGCATGTTTGACAACTACGGAAAACAAGGTTTCTCTTTGTGCATCTATACCTGCTATATCGTACAATCTTGTTCAGTGCCGCTGCATTCGTAATGTTTGGAAGAAGAAGAAAAATTTCACATGGTTCTTTCTTTTTACTGGCGACGCGCCAAAAAAAAAAATTCAGACATTTTCAGACATTTATATCATTTTTTTTTTCCCCTCTTCTGTCTGATGGACAGAGAGGGAACATTCGGTGCAAATACCTTAAAAGGCGGTTAATAACCCGTACTACCACCTTGGGACGTTTCTGCATTTGCAGAGCTAATCTGACAGACGAGAAAACGACGGAAAAGAAGGTGCAGGTAAAAGTTCATGGTTATACGTCTGAGTGAAATCGATTTATAGGCGTTCGGCAAGCGTAACCAATCGCATCATCCCATCGAACAATAAATGCTGTACAATCTAGAGAAAGCGCAATTCAAAACAATTGCATGGCCATCATCAAATCGTCGAAATTTCATTTTGCACGATGAAATTAATAAATGCCTACCTTCGTCATGACAATCTTGCAAGAGGCTATTCAACTGAACTATAGAAATGATGCTTGCGGCACATTTTTTGTTGTTGTTGCTGTCGTGTTTCGTGTACAACAGTTAGGCAAGAGAATGTCACGGTACTGTCGGATTGGAATTCTGTAAGGATTGCCGAGTCCTTTGACGATTGTTTTAGATCGATAGCCCGACGATAACATCCCGTGAAACGTATGATATTTCAGCAGGGATATCGCGAAAACGACTCAACCGGAACGCACTAAAAACCGCCACTCATCTATTGAGTAGATAAAAACCAAACACTTCACTACCGGGATGAGAAAAAAAAAAAAAAATTGCTGGATTAGCTCGTCCGGGATTTGATCAACGAGTTCACCATCACAAAAAACAAAACAAAAGACGATAGCTTGCCGCTCACATTTTTTGGGGGGAGTGGATAACAATCTTTCGGCCGTGTGCTCAGTTTACAATGGAACACATGCGACAAACGTGTCCATTGAGTCAAAACAGATTTGATATCGAGCACAACCGTGAAGTGACCTACTTTGTAGATGGAACTTTTAAAAGACGTGCGCTTTTGCCATGACGATTGTAACAATAAAAACATGTACGTTAAAAAGAAAATAAATCTAAACTGATATGAATCTGTACGTTGAAGTAAAGTGTCTGTTGTTTTTCCCACCATTCATAACTTGTGAAGTGCCCGTCGTCATTCCGCGGTAAAATGAAGGCAAAAAGCAAACGGAATTTACGCTGATGGTCAGCTCTTTAGATTGCCAACATTTTGCAATAAAAGACTAAGTCGATGTCTTGCAACATCTGCTGGCTCTACAGCAAGTCAGCAACGTTCTATATCTATCCTGTGTTTCTTTTTCTTTCTTTTTCAGAGACAAGATTGTCAGCCAAAGAGATTGAAAATGTAAGAGACGAATGATCAAAGTGAGATGTCCGCAACATATTGAAAACGTCAAGAGCCGTTTGCTGAATGCGCGGAAGAAACGTAAAAAATGATTTGCAAATAGTCAAAAGAATACAATCAAACGAAGTTGATTGTTTCTTTTTCGGGTGGTATGCCACCGGCAAATGCTGACGGTATTATTCTAATGCCGAATGATGTGACCATCACTGAAGCGTGAAGGCTTTTTGGGGGTTTCAAAAATGCAAAAGCCAATTCTCAGTATTAATGGAATATTCCTACCAACCGCCAATCCAATGGCACGGTGTCCTGATTTTGATCTAAAGCGATTAGTCAATTTTGGATAGCAAAAATTGGATTTTTCTCTGCGATTTAGCCAATGAAGAACAAAAACAGTTTCGCAAACAAAACAAAGGGCAGGACTAAATCAAATGGGATGATAGCAAGTCGAGTAACTGCGATAAAACCTGGACTTCGTCAATAAACGCTCGCACTCAATAAACATTTTACGTCCAACAAAAATTGATAGATTCTATATTAGACTATAAAAATGGTTCCTCCACCAGCAGCCGGATAAATTTCCATCCTCCCAAAAAGCATTTGCACTACACTTTCCCTGCGCTAGCGTATATGTGCATTAAATCAAAGACTTTTCAAAATGAATACCGTCAAAGTCCGATCACGTTTTGCGCCCAGTCAGTATTAAGTTATCTACTTATACCACCACACCTTCTCAAACAAACTAGTCCAGTGCGCCCTTGCCATTGTTATTTGCAAAGCGCTTGGGTTAACTGAGCAGGTCCACCAAAACAAAAGAGTGCGATCGAGATAAAAAAAAAAGGCCCGTGCCAGAAAGAAAAGTTTTCGAATCCCAACAACGAGAAAGAGAATCTCACGGCAACGGATCTCGTGTGTACGGTTGAGCTGAATAACAACCCGAGGCTCGTGTGTACGGTTCTGGCGAGAGGCACACGAAATTGCCTCAAGTCTTAGTCATTCCGAAGAATGATTGCTAACCGCAAGCAGCAACTCCTTCGCCCCGTTCTATTCCGCTGCCACTCATTTTTTGTTCGTACGCAGTAGACGTACACCAACTCTATCGAGCACAAGTTGACTGTAATTACACGGGCGTAAAGCGTCGCAAATAAAGGCAACAGATGCTGCGCAGTTCGTCTCTACGATGCAGCCAGGGCAGTAAAATATTTTTACATTTTCGTCCTTTGTCACCTGCCACGGACCTATTAAATTGTTGAGCTTGTGTAATCCTCAATGCAGTCTACACAAAACAAGAAATTACTAAACAAGTACATCTTAAAAATGACCCATGTGGAAAATCCTCTTATGTTTCAATGTGGACTCTTCATTCACTTTATCTATTTACCCTTTTTATTTACAATCACCATCGGGTTCCATCTCGGACGCTAGTCAAAGAATATATTTCTTCTGTATAGAAAAGCATGAAAGCGAAAGGAGAACTATATTTCGCCTTTCTTCTTCTTAATCCCTATAGACGCAAATAGCCTTTAGTTCCATGTTGTGTTCATGTTCTCATCGTCCTCTTTATTTGCCAACCAACAAACTTATTCATTCGTGTTTTGCTTTGAAAATAAAGAGAAAGACAAGATTAGAAAGAGATGCTAACTATAACTGCGTTCACAACTTTTCTGAGCCTATTGCGTCTTTACCCAAAGTTTCGACATTCAAAAAGATCAAAGCTCTCTTCGGCTTTCTTTGGCATTCAAACCCGCACGGAACGTTTCACTTTCTAACGTGGAATTGTTACCTTACCGCCACCACGTGACGTGAGGTGCATCGTTCGATTGAGCTGATCAATTTTCTTTCCAACAAGAAATGCTGCCGTATTTAATAATAAAAAAAAAAGAACATTTTCAATTTCCCCTCGCCAGCAATCCGGCATGTAAAAAAAAAAAGACCTTTGTTATTTTTCGTGGCAAGAAGAGCTTATTAGCATTTAAATGGTATTGTTGACATACTTTGGAGCCTGCAGTGAAACTCAACATATGGCAGCTGTTGTTCAGCTAGCCTTCGATTTCCTGATTTCACGCTACAATCGTCCGACAGCGGGCGTGTCTCAAATCTCCCCAATAGAAAATTCTATTCAATTAATCGACAAATCGAGTCACGTTATCTTAACTGCGTTGGCCTTTACCAATCGCGTACCCTTCACGCTTTAGATGGACGATTAGCTCTTGGGTGTACGATATGATCAGCAACGACGAGCATTCGTTAAACGTGACACAAAGCAGAAACGATGCATTTTAAAACCTAATTATGAGTAGCTTCTAGACGGAGCCCATTCGGTGTACTCATTCGGACAGATGTCATCTATCCCTTGGCACTATTTCTTTGATGATGAAATAGTAACAAACAACATTGGGGGCGGAAGCCAATGATTTGCATGGAAAAAGCGAATCCCCTGTTAATCGAACAAAGAGATGCAGCATAAACATGGATATGGAACAGCAATTCCAACGCAACAGAAAATTACTCGAACAATAAGCCGAGGATCATCAAGAATACGACGCCACACGATCCTTAAAAAAAATGCTGAATCGTGACGAGTAGTAGACTAAATAGAAGAGGGGTAGATTTCATTTGTTTAGTCAACACTAATTGAATTGTTAAACATCCTGAAATGTACTTTTATTCGTTGCATGTTTTGACGCCATCTGTTGATTACGCTTCTATGCATATGCAAATCAGTGACAGACTGCAACACAATGTTTGCAACAGACTGAAATCTTGAAACTTGGAACCTTCTCATCAAATATGGTGTGTAAGGGGGAAACAAGAAAAAACAAAAATAGTTGGTCCGGATCGAGTCTAACTAAAACTCTTTAACGGTAATCGATGGCGTAATGCAATTATAAAGTTTTCCCTTTACTGCAGAAGCCATTCCTCTGTAACGCAAAAACACCATTGGGAGTGCCGTTCCGCTGCAGTAAATAGAAGGCAGCCGACCCACGAAGTCGCCTCCTGACTTTCTCGTAACACGCGACGAGTCCCACTCCGCTCTTTGACTATGAGGAAAACGCGTCGACTCTTATTGGTTACATCCGGCTAAACTTTCGACTACTACTGGTTGCTGCATGTAGGATTGAAAACTTTGAGTCAATGAATAATGAACCCAATACACCGCTCAAAACCTGTATCACTAAATCTTACTCGGTCCTCTCTCTTGTCTCCCTCAATCTGTATCACCAAGAGCTACCCACCACCCCCCCCTCACTATTGGTAGTAGTACTAGTTTATACCAAGTCTGTTAAAGAAAAAGTTAACAAAACTTTCTGTATATCATCCACTTCGGGATTCTACGCTTCCATCCCTAGCGGGGAAATAGTGAGCGGTAGGGAGAGTTTCTGGCTCCGCTAATCAAATTATGCAAACACAAGAGACAAACTGAACGGAACAAGTGAGGAGCGCTAAATCTCGGAATCAGAGCGCAAGTTCAAAATGAAAAAAAAAAAAAAAGGGTAACGAAAAAATGAGGAAACAAGCTAGGAATACGCATTGCAAATGAGGGGGTTAAACGTTTACTTTGCCGGGTTTTAAATCTCTGGTGTCAAGGAGTAACGCTTTCTAATTTATATTAGTATATTACTAATTGATCAGGAATGTCAAAGTGAAGCGCTCAAATATGTTCAGTAAATTTCGTCTAATGGAAACAAAATTGATGGTAGAAGATTCAAAAGTATAGGATTTGGCAAATGTGGACATTGCACAACACATTGCAAGTATTCGGCTTATACCTTCTTTTCGAAAGACTAAAAGCCAGTTGGGAAACCCAGGTAAGCAAGTACGCAAACCCTTTCCAACTCGGCGGTATCGACTTGTGGGATTTCTCATCTTCTCCCCGTCGAAGAGTATCCCATAATGTCGACAGGTCGAGGAATTGAGAAACAGAATTTTTATCCACGTGCCTACGAAAAAGGGTTTCGAGACCAGTCGTCAAGTGCGCATGTACATCCGATGTATACAGAAATAAACCAGAAGATAAAAACGGACAAGGGAAGACTTAGTCTGCGTAGTTGGAAGGTCGATCTGATTCATTCCCAGCATTTCCATTGACATTCACATGGTCTGTTTCCTTGTGCCAGACGTGAAATAAGAGCGACAATGCAGAATGAAAATTACAGGTCTTGCCAATAAAAAGGAGATCTCGAAAGCAAAGCCACTAAACTGATGAATTCGATTCTGTGGCTCACTTTTCACGACGAGTTCAAACGCGCAAATCTGATGGCGCAGAAAAAGGACAATCAGAAACAAACGCTGAGTTTACACAATAGAAAGATAACGAAAAGCTATTCACTACAATCGAAGCGTATGGTATTGAAAATCTGTCAATGCTTTTTAATTTGTTTCGCTTATGTTCGACTTCTCGCAGAGCACGTGGCATCAATGGAGAGAAAAAAACCACCAACACGAACGACCGGGTTCACTCCCTCCGCAGGAGATCAAGGATGGCCCACAAGAACAAACGAGCAGCAAAGAAACTAGGATCAGTTTCACAGTAACTCTACTGTGCATGATATGGGGTACGCAGCTGCGCGACCATCTTCCCTCGACTCACGATTAATAAATAGAAAGGATGAAAGTACAAGGCTACATCTATTTATACAATTAGGACGGACTATGCAAGAAAAGTAATACGAAACCAGCCATAACACCTTCCCGTCTGCTCAATTAGTTCTTTCTTTTCTCTCCTGTCTGCTGGGCTGAGACGAGAAAACAGCGAGCTGTAGGTCAATTATTCAGGCTATCCCAAAACAATATCAACAATATCATTTTCCTAGAATTACAGTCGTCACTTGTCTTCACGATCGCACGCAGTGGTACTTTCATGTGGAAGGATATATCTTATATCTTGGGCACAAAGGCAAATATTGCCGACGTTGCAAGACATGAAGCTCGGAGCAAATCGAAAAAAAAAACATTGTATATAAACTCTGAATTGGTGTACGCCAAGAGCGGCGTTAGATTATTCATCAACATTGGATGCTGTGGTACGAAAATAAATAAACAGATCCTCATAACGATTCTTATGCAAAACAAACCAGTCTGACTAGTTTTTCCATCCAAACGAAATAGCACGTAATTGACGCTATAAGAAAAGAATTTTCATACCAATTGAAATAACAATATCCTTAATAGAAATCCATCCGTGACTGACAGCTCTTTAGCATAGTTCGGTTGTTCAGGACGAAATGAAACGCAATTTATACCTTTACTTTACGCCAAAATGTTAAATAAAGGATTCAAAGAAACGACAATAGAAATGAAAAGATACACAATCGTTTTGACGGGTAAAAAATGGGCGTCCTTGTCAAAAGTATCTACCTTTTTATGGAATTGCTTTCATTTCTTTTGGAATGTGAAAAACACCGCCACCAAAAGACGTCAAGAGAACAGACGTCTGTAGAATTTTTGAAGAAAACCTGCCTTCTCTACATAATCACATTCTCAGTCACGCTACGGCCGTTGGTAGAGTGTCACGGCATTCGTTGGCATGTCAATATATGGATATTTGCCTAATCTCAAACATGACTGAAGAAAAAAGAAAATAGCTGATAAACAGCTTTGAAATTACAAGAGTTTCGTCGCAGATGGGCTTCTACAGATAACTGTGAGCAACTGAATTTCAGAAAAAAATAACAAACGTAATGAGAAAGGGAAGTTTCGGGCGATAAACTCTGATATTGGGCAGAACAACTTGTTTAGTGAATTATGGCCCAGAAAACCCTGAAACCAATCCGCGAACAAGAAACAATGTGACGGAAGAAGAAGAAAAAAATTCTGGTCTTTGTAGAATTCTACATCCATTTTACTAGAGGAAACTGATTGTCTTATGAAGCTCAATTCAACAAGGGCAATTACTTTACAAAGCGGTTTCAAGAGCAATTCTGCATCAATTGCTCTGAGATCCATATCCGCCATTAAAAACCGGAAGCCTTTTCTCAATTTAAAAGACACTGATGTTATCCAGTAAAAAGAAAAAAAAATGAAGAAAGGCGAAAAAACATTAAAAGTTTCAAAAGGAAAATCCACTCACGGGTAGGCCCTATTTCGTACTGGTCTCATTGGTATGTGGATAACGAAAGGATTTTGCTTACTTAACAGTCTGAACATGCAAAAAGCTCTGCGTACGGGGATTACAGTTAGCGTCGGCTTCAAAACACTAACGTTGGGCGAAATAATCAATGCGATATCCATCTCTTTAGGCTCCCAATCCTACGCATTCTACAGTCTCCCGCAATATCATCTTCTAAGATTTATGGGTTGCTTCAAGTCTGAAGGACATTTCATCGTGAAGACCAAGCAAGTAAAATTAGACAGTAAAAAGGCAGTGTCGTTTCATTTCTCTTAGACGACAATCACGTTCAACAAAAGCCTAGTTTAAAAAAAGAGACTAACCTGAAGTATTGATGACGAAACATCACGACGATGATGAGGCTGGCATCTCCCAACATGTCCTCTGGAATTCAATCGAAAATGGCTGCCATCTTCTGCCTTTAGGGCAATGGCATAATAAAACAAATGAAAACAAAATTATAAAAGATATTAAAATCTCTATGATAGTTGGAGGATGTAATATTAAACAATACCTGTCACTGACACTCCTAGAATTGTGAACATGTAGAGAAATGGAATGTTGAAACGAAAACATTTCCACAGCCATTATGACGCACCAACGTGTCCCTTCACTCCGACCCTGACTGAATATTTGATAAAAAGGGCGTACAAAAATGAAGGCATACGTTTTTTTGCCACTCCTTAACCTTTTTCCTCGAGCCAACATTTTTCCAACCCTTACCTAATTTTTCAAACTGGCCATGCAAGGGGTAACCTTAATTCGTTCGCAATCTTCCACTCAGTTTCCGGTCGTTTCGTTTGTGAAAGCCAATGCAGCCCCCATTACTCATCGAGTACAAGCACCTACAGGCTACATCTCCGAAGAGTAAAAAACTCTCCTTCGACGGGAAATTACTTAGTACTCTTCTGTTTCCCACAAAAGAATACAAAAGTAATGCAACTTCTTAAAAAATAGCAGTCTCTTTTTTTTCTCATCGTGCTAATATTTAGAATCTATGTTCTAGACTTCAATTTTGGGTTCGTCATCTCAACTTGGTCTCCGCTAGTGTTGGGGATACCGATACCGATACAGCGATGTATCTATAATTTTAGATATTCGATATCCATACGATCCGATTCCGGTATCTGAATATCGGATCAGCGCCATCTAGCGGTGGAAATAAAAACTCGATAAGCGGCAATATATAGTATAATATATATACTTATATTGCCGATTTATGATGAATCCTCCTCTTCATCCTCCAGTATAGATATTTTAAACAAAACAACCTAGCAGAAATATTACATGTCCATTTCCTCGAAAATCTTAGGACTTGAACCATCGACTCCCGGGTTACTATCCGGTACCACACCACTGTACCACCACTACATGTTCAAGAAGTGGGAAGTAGGGACGAGATGAAGTTCAATATATCGATACGTATCGATACGAGGAGCAAACGGAAAATATTGAAAACAAAGAAAATCAAAAATAAAATCCATCTTCAGATTTGAACCCTAAATGTGCATGTTTCCAGTCGCAGATCTAACAAATACTCCAGAATGTCTATATGCTTTTGCAAAACAACACATAATATTAATAAACAGCTCTGTTTCAATTTAAAAAATTTATTTTCGAAACTTCCAAACATTATTTAATTATGACATTCGCAAATTTATTAATGGATGTTTCCATTGCTTTTATTTAGAATTAGTATATATTTAGTAGTATTAGTATTCTCTTCAAGAATTGAGCCCCGGACCACAATTCCACTCTCCGCTTACAAACCGATATGCCATTTTTACTAAAATTAATTTTACAAACTAAAAAAGACATGATTTTCGGTTTGTCGATAATTCCGATACGGAAAACCAAAACAAAATTCAGAAAGCAAAAAAATTAAAATTTACATTCTCGGATTTGAACTACGGGCATATGCAACCACAGTCCAAGATTATACCAAATAATCGTAATAACGTTATAATAAGGTAGATCAAAATTTCATGAAGAATACCGATACCGATGATTCGAAATATATTTTTCAATTGCAATATTCATGAAAATTGTAAACAATACCCCGAGTCTTTATAAATAATTAATCATCCCTAGTTTATCCATGAAAATTAATTCAAGTAAAAGGCTAGGTAGTAATACTTTTCCAATTCAAGAAATGTTCTAGAATACTACACTTTAAGACATTCTGCGTCTTCTCCAGTCTTTATAAAAAATTAATCATCCCTAGTTTATCCATGAAAATTAATTCAAGTAAAAGGCTAGGGATGCTGTTTAGTATTTTTTGCGTTTCTAGTGTCAAGAAAATATGTAAACATGGGTGATTCAAATGTGGATATGGGGATAATGGATAAACTAGGGATGATTAACTATTTATAAAGACTGGAGAAGACGCAGAATGTCTTAAAATGTAGTATTCTAGAACATTTCCTGAATTGGAAAAGTATTACTAGGTTAAATAAATCAAAAACCCCCTTTTTTCCTATCTCCCCCTGCAATCGAAACCCCCCTGGATTTTTTTTAATTTTGCAACGCAGCATCCGAAACTGGTCTATAAGGATTCCTCAGAGGAAAAACGGACTCGTAACAAACATGGCGAAATCCGCAAGAGTGCGTTCACAAATAGGGAGGGGGTACGCGTCAATCACTTGCTCTATTAAACATCGGTGTGTTTCCATCAGAATTATTGTGAATGATCTCTCATGGGCAACTGGGTTGGTGCGGGCTGGAGAAAAACGGTTTCAACACCCGATTTTGGGACAATCGGGAAAACTATAAGTCCAAAAGCTTTAACAATTATAGGAATGGATATATCTTGATAAGATCTATCCATTTCTGTAAAAATATTGCTAAAAAATTCCTTATTGGAGAAGTAAACCGCTTCGGCATTTTTCAGGTAGGTCGGTGCAGTTTAGCGGGTCAAAGTTAACCCTCATCTCCCAGTAATACGTGAAATTTAAATAATTTTTTTCGGGGAAACTAAAGGACCAGAATTAATAAATTTTACATAAATGGATAGCTCTTGATAAGGGCTATCTATTTCTCTATAATTTATGAAAAAATATTCATACACTAAAAAGTTTCAAAAACAATGAAAATTATTACTTATTACTTAAGAGCTATCCATTTCTTTAAAATTTATTAATTTTGGTCTTATAGTTTTCCCGCAAAAAATTATTTAAATATTAAGTATTATTGGGGGGTGGGGATTACCGGATACCCGCTAAACCACACCGACCTACCGGAAAAATGCCAAATCGGGTTACTCTTCCAATAAGTAGTTTTTAAGCAATATTTTTGCAGAAATTGACAGATCTTATCCAGTTATATCCATTCCTATAAGTTTTTTAAGTTTTGGACTTATAGTTTCCCCGATCATTACAAGATCGGGTTTTGGAATCGCCAACCCAAGGGCCATGGGATGACAATTTACACTAATTTAAGAAAACACACCGGTAATTAATTCAATCTATTATATAAAATGAAAAAAAAATTAATGTAAGTAAAAATATTGTATTTGTAAAACTTAATAAAGAACAAACAATAAATGTAAATAATAAAAATACACGAAAGAAACAAACAAATCAAAGCGGCAGCCCCACGGAAAACCACACTGTGTACATCAGGAAAATGTGGGAGCGGAAAGCAGAAAGACATAGAAGGATGTAAGGGTGGAGAGAGCCAATCAGAGGGCCGAAATAGTCCCTCTGGAATGTAGCGGTGACGGTCTCGACCCTTCGAGACCGTCTCGCGGAGACCAAGTTGAAATACAGACAGCCAGTCCGCACTTGAAAGCTTGCACTTTACGCAATCCGTGTCCGCATTTTACTCTGGTCCGTTGTCGATGTTATTTTTTATTAAGCATGTAAGCAAATTAAAATCCCCGCCATGGCCAGTGACACCTAATAAATAAAGCAAATTTAAATTCGTGCATAACAGTGGGTTTTTTATTCGATTTTCTTCCCTGAAAGTCCCAAAGGTTTTTCCTGTTTAGGTTTCAAAGGCAATCAATCAATGGATCTGCGTCAGAAAGTTATAGATTTGTTGACTTTGTCCAAAGAAGTGGGAGATTTACCTTCGTCCGTTTCATCGCCTGCTGAAGAACAACTTGGACTATCGCTGGCAGAAATTAAAAGTTTTGACCGAGATTCTTTACGTGCGCTTCAAGATACTTGTTCAGATCCTGATTCTCAGCAGGAAGTTTTTGACACAATAGAAGCAGGATTTGTTGACGAAAACTGCAATGGGGGACGATATCAATTAAACAAATTTCCTTCTGTCATTGATTTGAATTACATCAGGCACCAAAGACAACTCTTGGGGATTCAGCTGGGTTGTGTTACAAATAAATTGTATACTATGATTTATCAAAAGCAAACCTGTTGTGCCTCTGAACTTTGTAAAGTCCTTGAGTTGCAGGAAAATCTTGATTCAGTAAGTTATAATGAATAATTGGTATATTTTCTGAAATCATATGTGTTGGCATTTTTTTTTTCAGGCATTAGAAATATGCACTAGTGGACGAAACCATATCAAGTACCTTATTTTTGGCTTTTCAGTAAATGTGCATTGTTGATGATTCATCCTTCATTTCATTTTTTTTTTTTTTTTTAGCCAAGCAAGAAGCAATTTGACTGCTGCAAGCCTGGGACTATTAGCCCACTATAGACGTCAGCATCATCTGAGAAAGATAACAAAATCTTTGAAAACTATTCAAACATTGGGGAAGATGAACGAAAGGGTTCAAGAACTCCTTGGAGAACAAAATTATGCAGCAGCCATACAGCTTATAGTTGAAGGTCAACATGTTGCAACTACATACAGACACTTCCATTGTGTTGCTCAGTTGAGCTCAAGACTGCAAGATACTATGGAGCTTGCAGAAGAGCAACTTGATGTTGGTCTATCAAAATCTTGTAAAGAATTTGATTCAGATCAATATGGAAAGTTGCAGCAGGCATTCACATTACTTGGAAAACAATCAGCAGCAATAGACCAACTAAACCTTCATTTCGCGTCAGGACTTCAACAGCAAACGTTGTTGCTATTACAAAAGTATGCAGAACTTTCGTGCTCCAATCGATCGTCAGCAAACCCAGATGTGGAAGTTGCCACAGACTTCCATAAATTTCAGTTCCATGAACTTTGCAAATTTATTGCTTCGAAGCTTTACGTGGCATGCCTATCCGAGCTGAGCACCACTTTGTGGAAAATTACACTTAACTACAATCAAATCCATCAGTGGCATACCGATCGGCCAACAGTGGATGCTGCTGACATAATGTCCTCAGTTTCGTTCGAACAAAAATTTCAGCATGGAAGAACACGCCTATGGCAAGATGTTCAAATGAAGATTCGGACTTTGCTCTCTTCTTTTGACGTATGGCATCTCAGCACTGATGAATTGCTCGATATGCTAGACATTGTAGAAACCCTAGTTGAAATGGGAAAGCAGTTTTGCCAAAGTAACTCCGACGTTCTCAGGGAGAGCGTTCGCCAACAAAGCATAAACTACTTCCGGGGCTTTCATCGTGGAAAATTGGATGAACTTCACGTATTCTTAGAAAATGAATCGTGGGAGCAATGCCCAGTGCGATCGGACTTCAACGTGTTTCAGTTGATCGAATTCCGGTTTCTCAATCAGAAAGATAAATCTTTAACCTGTAATGTCGAAAAGCCTTCTGATGCGAACTTTTATGCCTTGGGTTCAGTTCTTTCACCCTTCTTGTCACGTGCAATTTCTTCAGCTGAAGACGCTATCGTTAGTCCATCGGAAATATCAGAAAGTACTTGCGATTGTAACGATGAGCGTAAAATAGGTTGTGGATCTCCAACACCAATCCTGGCGAACACAACTTTATCTGTTCTGCGCCTATTTGGACGATACATACATTTTATGCATTTATTAAAAACAATCGCGTTCGATGTGCTGATTTGCCTGAACCAATTGTTTGATTACTATTTGTATGCAGTTTATAAACTGTTTGGAGCTGCGTCGCCACAGGATGCAACTTCTCCAAAGCTTCGCGCCGTTCTCTTGAAAATCGAGGAGACTTTAATTTCAACTGCCGCTCCGGGAAGCGCTGGCTCCCTCGAAGATGCTGTAGCATTCTCGCCGTCTCTCAGTGATAAAGTGTCATGCCCAAAAGTCTGCCTTTCTTCACAAACGGATCACCCTAATCATTTTTTCGGGCTAAAACTTCGTTTAGTAGCAGCCGAGTCAGTTGTTTTCCTTGCGCGTCAGTTAGAGCTGCTGCGGCCGAATTTATTGGATTTGATCCCATCGTCGAAAGAATCTCTCCTCCAGCAATTCTTTTCACAAGTTTGTTTCATTTTTTATTTCCCTTTTTTTTATCTTGCTGTTTCCGCTCATATTTATTCCTTATCTCTTGCAGATTACATCAGTGGCTCATGATCTACGTACCCCGATCTTCAGTTTTGTTGCCCATAGATATCTTGATTCAGAACATGTAACAAACATGATGAGCCGTGTCCAGTGGGAAGTCAAAGAAGTAATGAGCCAACACAGTTCTTACGTGGACCATATTTTACAGGTAAGATGATCTCAATCAACTCTTCTTTCCCAGTCGGGGTTGGCTTTTCTTAATTCCGAGTCGACGTGGCCGGTGAAGGCGCAATCAGTGGCGCGACTTCAGCAGCTGGAATATAATTGGGATTCCCTATTACTTGGTCCGACTCAGGCTGATTTTCAATTAAAACGGCTGGCCAAAGTCCGCTGTTTAGAGGCGGATAGTCTGGTTTCTGGTTCCAAAAATAGTTTTTTAGGGGGAAAATTTCCAATTTAAGTATTATGTGAGGGTCCCCTCTGCAAGTACCTGAAAATTTTCTGTCGTTATCCACTCGGCATCGGGATCCATGACGGCTATTTCTGTAGTTTTTTCATCTCCACTGTACTGAACTTTCTTTAAAATCAGCCCATCAATAATTGGCGATGTAACAGCTGGACTTGATTCGGTCGAATCATTGACAGGGTAGTTCTCCGAACTGTTAGAGTGGTTTTCGTAAAATAGATCTTCAGCGCTATAATCAAATACTTCGTTACATTGACCCTTTGTCTCCGTAAGGGCCCATGCAGATAAGACGCCCTACGGTAAATAGTTTAGCTTCGTTTAGATTATCTGCAGCTTCGACATACAATATATACCTACTTGTTTTATCAAAGCCCATTTCATACGTTGCCAATAGGAGAAGTCTAGCTCAGTCTGCATCCGGACCATAATGAAAGGAATCGTAATATGTTCAAGAAGAAGATTATGGCAGACATATGCGATTGCAAATTTTTTATAGTCGGTCGAAACGAAATTCAGCGTAGCCACACCAACAACATCTGACGGATTGACAAAAATTAGTCTCAAGCAAGCAAATCATGTTGCGTATTAATTTCATACCTAGGGGCCAGGGTAGTTTAACAAGAAAGATGCCTTCATTAATACGATTTTGTAAAAGACGCCAACTTAGTGGCTGCTGCCACGTCTCTTGTTCGTTCTTACAACTTGGAAAATCTACCGTCATTCTAATCCAAATAGGCTGCGTTTCGTTGCTGGCTTTTTTCGGATCAACAATTTCTTCCTCGAAATTTAAAGTTGGTTGTCGACAACACTGCGGAAACGGCCAAGGAAGTTGTTGTATTATCCATCTTCCTGTTATCTTGTTGAAGACAAATTTCGAGTGATTAATCGAGTATAATATTGTTTCCAACCTGTCGTACACTTAACCATACCTGGTGAATGTCTAGGAATGGCATTAACTTTGACTGAGGACAAGTTCCAGGTTGTAAAAGTGAATGAGCGTTCCATTCCAGTGTAGCGCTGCACAAGAATAGCGTTAAGAAAGCAGTTACGCGCAAAGTAGGTCCCATGTTAACGGATAAGTTATGCGATCCAGTTGCAGGAGCTGCTGGCGTTCAATTGAATGCGCCCAGAAATATCGTTGCACCATGTTCCGTAGGTAGGGAAGGGGAAAAGCTTATTTTGTCATTCTGGCGATTATTGTCCCTCTTTCAGTTTTACTCTTTCCGCTTCCGGTCTCCCTCCAGTTTTTATTGATGTCCCGTGTTAGCGGATGGGCGTTACTCTATCGGGCAATTGCGTAGGTATCGTAATGGTGATAAGTCCGTAATCCTAGCATTCTCTTTCCGTCGGTTCTCTTCCATGGTTCCATCTATGATGTAATTCTTATTTCTTTCGCAGGTTCTCAGTGACTACGACTCGAGTGTCCTTCGTGTCTGTTACCCTCAGATTCTGCCTCCTGAAATTTACAACATTTTATGGGATCAAATTCTTCGTGCCTGTTACCATACACTACTTGACGGGTATTCGGCCTTATTTTACGTACCTTTATGTAAGACCGTATCCGATTTGAAATTCTTTAGATTTTCCGCTGTAAGAAAATGCACGAACGAAGGTCGTGCACTAATGCAGTTAGACTTCAGGCATTTTCAAGTCAAAGTGGAAAGCTTGACACGTCTAAGACCTCTTCCTGACCCATCCATTGTCGAAACATACATAAAGGCATATTATTTACCTGAAAATTCTTTGGAAAAATGGATTCAAGAACAAACGGTAACTCAATCAAATTTAGCATTAATACCGTTGTCATTAATTTAAGTATTTCGCGTCATCAGCAGCTAATAATTTTCTTTTTGCCTTTGTTGAAGGAATATACTCCTAGGCAGATGATGAATCTTCTTCAATGCGTAAGTCAAGGCAGTAAAAAGATTCGGCTGAACTTAACTTCCTTCATGGAAGATTTAGATTTGAATCGTCGATAAAGACCTTTGTTATGATTCAAGTGATGAAATTTTGGTAAATTGAGAAATATACATGACATTCCATTACTTGTTTGGCTTTCGATTATGAGTTTAGATAAATATTTACATATTATTACTCGAGATCTAGAAAATTAGCTTAGTTTCACTTAACTACATTTTACTTGCCTCAATTTGATAAGTTATATTGAAGATCGATTGCTTTACGCAGAATGCATTTACTTCACTTTCACTGTCTTTCCAGCCTTCATGTATGATACGAATTATTGGACAAATCGAAACATAAAACCACATGAATGGATCCGACATCTCACTAGCAAATGCTTAGACCAAGTTCCTTCATAGCCTAGAATCTTCTTAATGCAAAATTATAACTCCCCTAGAACACACCCTACTTAAGTTTCATACGAATAATCTTAATACTGAAAATTTTTAAATGTAAAAATAACCCTGAAAGTATGCGTCAAGGAATGGTGTCAAGTTTAATGCAGTAACAATTGTACAAATATAATGGTCATCGTTTATTACTTTACAGCAAAAACGAAACAACGGAGAGACGAACTTATTCCTTGTCATCATCATCATCCTCTTCCTCATTGTTGATCTAAAAAGGTTCATAATTAGTAATGAAGCGAACATTAAAAACAGTATTGTTACTTACATTGAAGTATCTGAGTTCATAAGAGGTCTTTCCGTTGGCAACAACTCGCAGCCAATCGCGAAGATTGTTCTTCTTCAAGTAACGTTTCGTCAGGTACTTCAAATACCTAGCAAAAAAAAAAATAATTTAACACAAGGAACACATGATCTCTATCCAGAATTATTTTTGAACTTCAGAGTAATCCACACATCAGTAGTCAGAGACTCTAGTTCGTTATTTTTCCGGATAGGTCATCATAGACGAAGAAATGTACTTCTAGGAAATAATAATACCTCTTGGAGAAGGGAACATCTGAAGAAACAATGATTTTGCTCTTTGCCAGCTCAGTTTGGATGTGTGTTCCCAAATTGCCAACTTTCTTATTCAGCTTGATGTGCTGCTTCAAGTATGTTTCCTGAAATAAAATCAAAGATCTTGGTTTTCACTGACTCTTCTAGGGAAGATGACCCTAATTGATACCAATTAAGGAATCACGAGTCAAACCTGTTAGGGAAGATGACCCTAACCTGGACATCATTAGTATCTTGGAACACAAGTCCAAGAAGAAGAAGGAAAAAAATACTTACAAAATCAGCTGCATTCATAATTCCATCTTCAACAGGGTGAGTGCAGTCAATGGTGAACTTGAGGTTAAGTTTCTTGCCCTTGTAACCCTTTCCTTTAATCTTGACACCCTCAAGTTTCTTTGGGGTCTCTTTCTTTGCCTTGACAGCTGCCTTCAATGGAGCAACTTTTTTCTCACTAGGTTTCTTGACTGCAGCTTCTGGTTTCTTAGCAGCAGCAGCCTCTGGTTTCTTGGCTGCAGCTTCAGGCTTCTTAGGAGCAGCAACTACAGCAGGCTTTTTCTCAACGGCTGCTTTCTTCTCAGCAACAGGAGCTTTCTTTTCAGCAGGGGCATCAGCCTTTCGCTTGGCTGGGGATGCAGCAGGAACTGCAGCTGGAGCAGCCTTTTTGTCAGCAGCACCCTTCTTTGCAGAGGAAGCAACCTCTTTCTTGGCTGCATCAGCAGGTGCAGCACCTTTCTTGGTTGTTGCAGCAGCAGGGCTAGCCACTGGTTTGGCTCCAGCTTTTGTTGTTGCGGGAGAAGCAGCAGGGGCAGCCTTAGTAGTTGCCGCAGCCTTAACTGTAGCTGCAGCAGCTTTATTAGTTGGGGTAGCAGCAGCCTTAGCTGGAGCTGGAGAAGCCTTAGCTGGTGCTGCAGCCACCTTTGGGGTTCCTTTAGTAGCAGCAGCGGCTACAGGTGCAGCTTTGGCAGCAACTGGAGTTGAGGCCTTCGTTACTGGAGCTGGGGCAGGGGCTTTAGCAGTTCCCGCAGCAGGAGCTTTCACAGGGGCCTTCTCAGCTGGCTTCTTGGCAGCAGCAGCAGCCGGTGCGGCAGCTGGAGCAGCCTTGGGGGTTGCTTTCTTGGGTTCAGCAGATGCTGGAGCTTTCTTTGCCTATTACAAAAACCGAAATTTTATTTTATTCTTATAAAGAACAATTTAAACTAATAATGAACTCCAGTTAATTCATTTGTGAAATCAATCAGTTATCCCTCGTATATTTTCAAAAGGATTTCTGATCAGACAAGAAGAAATGCTTCCTCCTTTAAGCGACAACGTGGTTGGTACGATAGTTATTTGATACCCACAAACGAAAAACTGTAAACTACCTATGATAGCTGCTTTTCTAGTCTGTGATTAAACACGTAATTACATAAAATGCATATGACTTAATTATCACCTAATTAGATAACTTTTGAAAAGTTCTTACCGGAGACATGATGTTCCTGATGATGAGGAAGCGTGATAAGTGAACGAGCAAAGAGGAAAAGACTAATGTCGTAAAAAAATGCTGCCAACTAAGGACGGGTGGTTTATCCCTAAAGACACATAAGTGTTGCCATTTTTTCCTTTTCTTTAACACAGTGGCCACAGAGAGGGTAAAAACAAACTAAACATGGTTTTATACGAATGATTAAATAGCTACCAAACAAGGACAGCTTAGATTTTAAGAAAATCTGTACTTCGAAATGTAAATTTCTAAATTATTGGTACCTATGCAAGGCAAGTGATGTTGCCGCACAATCAAGTTGGATATTTAGGACCAAATGTGTTTGGTGAATTTTTATACAGAATTGATATAGCTCGAACACGATGGGGAAACAAACAACTATTCAGTACCATGGATAGTGTTTGCTACATCCGGAGCAATGCGTCTTTGATTTCTCGCAGCTCGCTGAAAAAGGGTTCCGACCAAGCACCAAGGCAACGGAAACAATGTTTTCCTTTTGCACGGCTAATGGCCACTGATCCCGTGAAGTATTATCACAATGTTCACTGCTTTATTTTAATTTTCATATTTTGAAGTTTACAGTAAGCTTTCCCTAGTTTCTACCTGAATCACGTCTTGACAGAGCAGAGGCTGACCGCGGTTAATAATATGTTTATATTAGCTGCAGGCATTAGATGCACTATGCAGTAGCCATACCGTACTCGGACGCGAAATGATAAAGAGAATGGCTCATAGAGGACGTATAGCAACGAGGATAGTCTTGGGGAGTCCCGCTAGATGGTGTGGTATTGTAATGCGTAGAAATTGAAACAAGTGAAAATACTGCGCGTTTAGATGCCCACATTTTGCTCAATCGTTGAGTGTTCCACGAAATGAAAGTTTTTAGAATTCCAAGTTAAGATATCAAGAAAAATATACCAAAAAATGTGTGTGTTCTTTGGATGAAAGGCCGGAAACATTCAAAAACAACTTTTACTTCTACGTCATGCATTTGGGATTTTTCTGTTTGGCGTAAAGTACAGTGACATAAAGAATTGCTTACTTAAACAGAGTCGTTCGGGAACTACATTATTAAAACCACAGTCAAATAAAAAATTCAATCATTAATAGAATATATATCAACGGATTATTACATCCATTTAGATGATCCTAGTCTCACCATTGAACATGCGTTTGGATGAAGACGGTAGAACCTGCGCGATGGATCGTGCAGACAAGATACTTATCGAACTGAGAACGAGGATGCGCCGCGCATCTTGGGAAACCACTGGGAGTTGTCAAATAAAAAAGAAAAGTCACCATTGGTCCATCTTCGGGATTGGTTACATCAGACACGGATAGCCAACAAAACACCCAAAAGATGGTCCATCCCAGTAGCTCTGGTCTCTAACGGTTCTTATAGATAGCGCATCTCATTGCCTCGCATTTACGGTGTTCACATTGATGTGTGCTTATCCATCAGATTAATCCCTGTATTGAAATCATTATTTCGTTTCATTATAATCATAAAGTAGGGTGGGACTCGATAGCCTGCGGATACAGTGTCAACCACCGTGCATGTATTTAGGGCAGTATGACGTACGGTGTGATAACGAAAATGCGTCTTGAAATTTGCCAAGGTGGTCAAACGGCATTTTCTTCAATGAAAACGGGCAGGAAACGGTCAATGTCTTTTTCATGACGAATCGGCGTTTCCCAATGAATTCATAATGAGCGACGTAAAGAGAAAGGGTTGGACCGGAAATGTGCGTCGGGCACCTCGTATACGTGTTGGAAACACGGTGTGGGCTGAGCCAAGTGCGACCGTGACAAATGAGTGACAAATGGCCCGACTGGCGTCATTGCCAAAATCATTACGAGTCAGTTTCTCAAAGAAACAACCGGCCAGCAGCAGGAATTATGTTAATCAGCCGAAACGTAAAAGAAGAAGAAGAAGAAGAAAACAAAAAAGAGAGTAACTTATACTATATACCAAAACCTATTGGAAACAGGAAGTTTAAAAAAACGAGTCACGGTCCCATATATTCTCTCTAATATGCGGCGGTCTTTCTCCATATTTTTTCAAGACATCATTTCCGCAGGGAAATGTGATTGACTTTGACAATTTTCCGCCGCTATATGGACAAACGCTAACAATCAATAATATGGTAGTCTAACACCATCGGGAACGACGTGTCCTCTAAATAATGCTTAACGGTTACTCTACGCCATTTCGTTTTGGTCAACTCTTTCTCTATGTATATATAACATTTGACTTTATACGAGTAGCTTATTGTTACAATTTTAGAAAGCAGCCGGGGAAAAATCAGGAACAACTTCATCGAAAGAGTCGATCATTATGATTATGATTGAACAAAAAAAAAAAAAAAAGAAGTGAGATTTATAGTTGCGAGGGAGGGCGTGACTTTTCCCAATGCTTTCAAAGAGTCAATCTCGAATGAAGAAAGAAGAGATTTAACGGTTGGCGTGGCAGAATCGCTTATAACCGCAGTGGGTGGGCTATCAAGCGCCGCGCAATAGGATTGCATCATCATCCGTTGCGACAGAGGGGTCGGTAGGGTTGAGTGTGAGGCAGCACACAACCCTTTCATGATCCCCTACTTCTTCATTGCCCCCGTTAGCCCCAATCTATGAGGGCAGGCCTATATGTGTGTACCACCTCTAAATATACGGAAACCATCTATATGTAATACAGCTGCATGGATTATCATATCTGGTCTATATGTGTGTGATTATGATACGAGAACATAAAGAGGGGGTTGAAAAATATGTATCGGTAGCAGATGGAGTGGGTAGTGGGAAAAAAAATGGACTGAACAAAACAACAAAAGAGAAGCCATCGCCACCATTGAACCATTGCATGAGTAACAAGAAGCTGCCGCAAACTGATACATGTATGTATATATAAAAGGAATACATAGAAATGTCTATATATATTGAGAGGTGGGGGGAATTTATTATTATTATTATTATATTCCAGGCGATCGTACGTTCTTTTCAGTCGAGAAATAAAAGGATCGTATGTATTGAAGTGAGGCTCTTTATTTTGAAGGGATTGTGTGGTGGGCCGGTGGCTGTGTCACTGACTAGTGAACTGATGATTTCATCACGCCCTCAAAAAACTATACCCTGTCAAGGAAATGCGTCAGAACCTCAAAAGTTTCATTTTTATGTATAGTACGTTAAAGTAAAAGAAC
The DNA here is from genome assembly GCF_020631705.1 of Daphnia magna. Classification (NCBI taxonomy): domain Eukaryota; kingdom Metazoa; phylum Arthropoda; class Branchiopoda; order Diplostraca; family Daphniidae; genus Daphnia; species Daphnia magna. The sequence continues at coordinate 7,661,844 of NC_059183.1, forward strand.
AGACTTAAATACTTCCATCTTTTTCTTAGATGTATCACCATAATACCGGAATGGGAGACGACATTCACGGTCTCAATAATTAAATCCATTATCGTGAATCTTCATCGAGTTCGAATCTACGATTACGCAGCCATTGAGAGCAGGTTTAAATGAATACACTTCACGATCGTGAAATACAGGCCAGGTCCAAGTGTAACATTAACCAGTTCCGAGGTTCTAATGACGAACGATGCTGATGGGAAATGTATATCCAGTTTCGAATTCTATATTTTTACTTGATAATATCAAATGAAAGCAAAAGGTGCGGACAGAATATTTAAATAGGCAAATATAAATATTAGATCCCTCTATAAGAAAACGGCACTGCTGTACGTGTAATACATATACTTGTGTATACGTCTATATCTGGTGGTTTCCCATATCCTAAAGAGTGACACCTGGTCAATTCTGACGGCGTGGGGAGGAGTTGAAAAAGGAGTAAGACGAGTATATAGCACGGCAAAAACGCGAGTGTAAAGGAAGACGAAGGAAGAAGAAAAATCAAGAGTTGGCGGCATGCGCATATATACTCAATGGCTATATATGTTGCATAGCGGTGTAGCCTATAACCGCGAGGCCGTGGGATAATGATGGCGTTGTTTGCGGCAGCACGTTCGTGCTTGGTCCTCACGGGTCGTTCGCTGCAACCGCGAGTCCTGAGGGGAGGAAATGCGCACTTACTCTTATATAGCTCTCTCTCTCTCTCTCTCTTAAATTCTCATTTTTTTTTCCCCCTTGTCGTTTGTAAGTGAATTTTATTTTAATGTAATGCTGCGGTCTATCAGCCATATAAAAAAACATTAGGATGCTGCAAGCGTCTTGCCAAATAGAGGACAAAGCGTTGATTATTTTCCTATCGCCCAACCGCGTGGACTTGTTTCAATAGGAAACCTGATGAACGTTGAACGACGAGAGAGGGAGGTAGAGGAAACGGCAGAAGCAGCAATCATGTGTGTTAAGGCTATAGTAACATATACTTATAAAGCTGTTGATAATTAACGTGCTAGGGCACTGAATAGAGAAGCCATTTCCTTTAGATTTCTTTTGGCCTTCTTCTACATCATCTTCACCGGGCTCCTCTTCCATGCCGAATCTGATCATATAGTTTGCGGTGAAAGTGTGCCGCTCTATAGAATCACCGGTTGCCAACGGTAACGAGTTTGCTGGATGCTGACGTCAACTGTGCGGGGCTTCGATCTTCTATATCCTCGTCGACCACAGAGCACGAGGCTATATGGTCGCTATTCTTATATGAAAAGTTTACACATCCGCATATCGCTTTATATTTATGAAACAGCAGGAGCTAAATGGCCAGACTCTGTAATTATGTCGTTATGTATATATATACGTATAGAAGTGAATGTATTTGACTGGACTAGTGTGTGTAGTCTTTTGTTAACGTGGCAAATCGTCAATCATTATTTGGATTTTTGATCTGTCTGTTTGGAAATGCGTTGTGGCTTTTAATGAATGGCTTTTCGTTTAATATTTGCCGTGTTGGCGCAACACGAAGAAGAGCTGCAGGCCAAATTATTAGTGCGCATTTAAGACAGAGAAAAAGAGAAGACTTCCAACATTGAATCATGCTGTCATCAGCTGTCAGACGATGACTGGAATGTTGCGCGATCATCATTAGATGGAACGATCATCACTCGTTAGAAGAACATCAGCGAACATAGTCCCCGAATTTCTATGGATGATGCGATGATGAGGGCACGTCGTGTGGGATGTCGCTGACTCGACAGCGATTTCCATCAAGCGCAGCGATGATGATACGCCCGCGTGCTGGCATCGCCATCTCAACGACACACGAGCTGCCTGTCCATCCCGCCGCCGACCTCGGGATTTATCCGAACGCGCCAATCGAAACATAAAAAAGGCGGCGATATGCCACCCACGAACGTAACAGGACAGTCCATGGAACGTCGGGAGCGGCTTTTCCTCCAATCGAGGATTGGGACGCTGTTCTGTTTGAGGGAGCCACAACGACATTCGAGCATGTGAACTCGATGAGCTCTTTACCCTTTCTCGTCTTTCAAGTTCATTTTTCCATGTTTTCAGTATTCAAATAATAATCGTTGCATTATTGAAAAGGAATGTGAACGAATGGAACGTGATGAACCGCAGTCGAGACAGTGGCCGTCATTCGAAACAACTGCTCTATTCAAGCCCACATTCGACACTAGCGATGATGACGAGACATAACCGATATTTCCTATTCAATTAAATATCGCATGCAACTCTGTAAATTCGTATAACTCTGTGTATCGTTCATTTTTTTTTTTGGTTCAATCTCGATCGCCTTGTTTTACGACGTCTGCATTTCAATTAATGGCATCACAAATAATGTGATTGCTGTCAATAGTGAACGAGGCCCGTTGTTAAAATAAAACAAAACAAAACAAACGTTGAGCAATACGTTAGGGTATATACAGACATAGGAGAAGCAAACGTATAAAAGCCAGAGAGTACATTACAATCGGAAGTAAATTGAAACGGATGAAACTGCTGGTGTAGCGCATTATTCTTTTGCCGGGAAAGAAAGAGCGTTCGGGAAAACATTTCAAACGCTAAAGTCCTACACAATAAGGTTACGACAGCGCTCATAACCCGTTTGCAGTTGGATAGTCTAATAGTTTTTCTCGGAATATTCACAGTCGTTATGATTTTATGATTTTCCTTTGGCTTCAAACATCAACATGGGCGACCGGCTTTTCACGAACCTCTGGCTGCATTATATCAGTTCATCCGATACTCATGCATGTATACGAAGCTGGCGTGATGCGTGCAGTGACTCATCATCAACGAGTCGCTGTTGCACGGCTACGTTCTCAAATTGCCCGGCTAGTTCATTGATCCATTTCGTAACGGCGAGACGCGCCTCAAAATTAGCGACCACGCTGGTATGCAAAAAATGGAGTTTTTAAAGAATAATAATAGTTACTGTTACCCTATGATTTGGCAGAATACGAATATACGAAGAAGAAAGAACAAATCTGATTTGTTTGCAATGTGAACTGCATGAACAATCACCGGCTAAAAAGGGAAGAGCACTGCACCTGATGTTTCCAAAGTTCCTCATTGCAATCGTCGCGTCCTCTTTCTCCCCCCCTTCTTGCCATTTCTCGCTTGTATGCTGGCACATTAAACGAAGAGAAAAGGAAAGTCAGTCGAGGAAAGATCAGAAGACCCTGTGACCTCTAATTAGAACGTGTCAACAATTTTGACAGAGCGTGTTATTAGACGATGCGAGAGGGGCGTGTGTGTTGCCTGCTACGCTCGCGGTTCAAGTACCTCTAAAGCACAGACTGCATGAGAAAATGGGATGTATCCGATGAACAAGAGTACGATACCGAACTGCGTGTATAGAGAGAGGGGAACAGCATTCAATGGGGGGCCTCTGAAAAGGCTATATTGAGCCGTGCACCAAGTTTCTGCAGATGTGATGCTGCTGTGAGCGTCGGCCTTTGCAATACAAGATGTGGTTCGGTTTGATGGCTGCTCACAACTGTCGCAAGAACTCATCGTCGCTTTCGTTCGGGGGTTGAAGCGTTTAACAAAAGGCCAAAAAGGTCAAAAGGTTCTCATATCATAGTCTACGAGTTGGATTTTTTCATTTTTTTTTTTTTTTTTTTGTAAGGGTCAAAACACCAGCTCGTGTGGTCCGCCTCATACAGCCGCTTCTATATGCGATTCATTATCAATCATTAATTTTTTGTTGAATCTGTGTAATGAAAACAGGTTATATAGCACTTTTTTTTTCAATAAATCTTGCAGTGAAATGAATGTGTATATCGGAAACTATTAAATAATATACCAATTTAGCGCATGCGCATTTCATCAACGTAATTTTTCGGAGAATTCAGTAGACGCAAACGTTGTTTCTATATCGCTTTAAACAACAACAAAAAAAAACTATTACAGCATGACGTATATATATAGCGAAGAAACAGAAAATCTGTGTTCGGACATCTGCTGGTGTAACGAGGTATATATAACCAGTGTATAACGACAGGCAGTAATTGGTTGAAACTCACGGAAAGTGCGAGGCAGATAGTTAAAAAAAAAAAAGGAACGTTTTCAATTTTTGAAATATCTATTGTATATGTTTTGCTTTTTTTTTTAGGAAGCTATAACACCATAAAGAGAATGACTTCCACCATATAGAAAAGAAGCTGATGGGCCAACCGAAAAAAAAAGGCAAAAGGAAAAGCTAATAGCCAAAGAGATAGGGCTCAAAAAAAAAAAGGGGCATTAAGCTAATTTATCATTACGCCCTCCCCTCCGAAAAAGTGGTCGCTAGAAAATATACACACTATAGAGTTATATAGTATAAGTGGAGAGAGAGGAAGAAGAAATGAAAGTTGGGAGAGGGCACCAGTGAACGAAGAGAATGGGGCGGGAGGGCGGCTGTCAAACGGTAATAGGAGCTATATATGCTCAGCAGAAAGAAGGGAAACAAGAAAGAAAGAAAAAAGGTTACAACATTTTCACTTGTATTTCGGAAAGAGGATGACGAAGGAAAAGAAATGTTTCTTTGACTCTCTTTTGGCCTGTTGGTGCGCGCAAATTTGTCTTCAAATGGAGGGTATAGCAAATGCTAACGAGAGAGAGGGCACAGAAAAAAAAAAAAAGAAGAAGAGACTCCCAAAAACCGTGAAACATCACACGTTTTTCTTTTACCCACCCACTGCCATCACTGAGCCGTTTTTTGTTTTTTTTTTTTAAACGCGTTTCAAATATCATATCACCACACGCAGAAATTTCTCGCGCCTCCCTCTCACTTTGTGTCCCTCTCCTATTTATTTATTTATCTTTGGTGGTTTTGACTTTTCTATTCACTACACAAAATTTACGGGGACCAGAAAAAACATTGAAAAAACCCGCGCAATAACTTCTGTCCATATCAATCTTGCGCTTGTATTTGTTTTCACTTGTCGCGTGATTTTCTGATCTATTCAATTATGCAGAGTGGCTCTGGCCTATGCAACTGTTTATTGTGCTAAACGGAAAGGGCTACCCTTTCAATGACAAACTATCACAGAAACTATATATAGCTTTATACACATACATAAATGAACAGCATATATAATTTACGAGTTCATTGTTTTAGCGTTGAAGATGGCGGATGACCGCTGGCGCCGAAGAGTTTTTTTTTTTTTTTTTCGGTAAACAACATCAACGTCAAGTCTATGATTTCTATGAGAGAGTTGGTGTGTCATGTAACGATGAACGCAAAAACAATAAAAATAATAGCTCCTCTGTTAAACCGTGACTTTAAAAGAAAAGCTTGGTGGTGAGAACAACAACAAACGCCAAGTTCAATAGTAGCAAGACGCAGCATCGTAAAAAAATCATGTTTTGAATAATAATCGTCAAAAATAAAAGTTTTAATGTAAACCAAACACGGTATATATATAATAGATATCCGATTGCACATGATGCCGGGCTTCCATAATAAGCCCCATTGGGAGCAAGAGTCGGGGGGAAGAAAAAAAAAAATAAAGGCCAGATATGTCCAGCACCAATGGCAAACTCCCGTTCATTGTTATTCGTGCAAATGATAATAGAATATGGCTTTATCGAATAAGGATAAAGTCATTTTACAAATAAGTGCTGGATGTTGACGGATAGATGCGTCTTACGCTCGGCCATCCGGATAAATGCGAATATTGGCAGAAGAAAAAAGAGAACAGGCAGATGCAGAATATATGCACACGTTTTGAAAGGCATTCTTCTTCTTTTTGGAAATTCGAGTCCAGAAACACGGGTCGGTTTCTTTGAAAAGTTCAACGAGGCCTGTCCGACAGTTGGAAAAATGAAGCTGTCCATCTTAATGCAGAGATACGAGGTCAAATGGCAAACTGTGTGCATATTATGCGACAGAAGGCACCTTGTGTGCACGGCCAACACAACCCTATAACTGCCACGTATTCGCATTTCGCTTACGGTCTCATAACTCATATGTGTGTGTATACCCACCCGAAGCCGGCACATGATTTTGCACAGACAAAAAAAAATTTTTAAAAATCCCTTTTGATGTAGAGCGGGGCCCAATCAGCGACTAGTTAACTGGGCAGCCACAGAAAAATATAAAAAAATGGGAAGCCGGATAAACAATCAGCAACATGATCAATAAATATTATCATATTGGAACTGGACGCAGAAGAAGAAGAAAAAAATAATTTCTTATTCGTTTAAAAAAGTAGAAAGTAAAGATAAAACATATAATAATATTATTTAAAAAGGAAAACGAGAGATGTAAAAAAAAAAAAAGGAAAAAGAGAGGCAAAACGAGAATGGAGACGCGGTCGATTACCAGTTAGGAATCCGCCCACGGAGTCACGTCCGTACATTTCCTTGAAGAATAAAAAAAAAAAAATCTGAGAGAGAACACTAGAACTTCAATCCCCCCCCCCCTCAAACTAAAGAAATAGAATAGGCCAGTATAGTTGCAGTCAGTTCCTCATTTTCCCAACTGTTCTATTAACTAAACCATGCCATCCAGTAAATAGACATCACATTATGCTTTGGATTTTGTTTGTTTTGTATTTTGCATCCTGCTATACCGCCCATATTATACGTGATATGCGGAGCGCTGGCCAACAAGTTTTTCTTTTATCAACCACACGGCCTCATAATTTAAATGCTCCATTACACGTCTACCTTCGATTTTGTATCAGAAAATTTGTTTTTCGAGCCAAAATGATTTCTGAGCGTGTGTCATTTTGTTCACTCGTTGTTCAAAAAAATCAACCGACCAATGGAAATTATTATTTGGCCAAACGCGCAAACGGTAAACGATGGCTTTGCAATCGCGATCACGTGATCTTTTTCTACCCTGTAGGTAAAACAATAAAAAAAAATAGGGAAATTTTTATTTTGTCCACTTTCTTTATACAGCCACTGCCATGCGTGTGGGAATTCATAAAATTGTTTTATCACAGGCAACCGTCTTTCGTGCGAACGAATGCTGCTGCTGGCCAACAATGATTTCGCTTCTTTAGAGTTAACCTATCGTCTGCGGAGAAGTTGTAATCTACCCAAAAAAATCAGAGGGAAGTGAAGACATTTCAAAAGTAAAAAGAAAGCGCGTCATTTAAACCGTTTCCTGCTTCCGTCGCGGAGTGCTGCTGCTGGAACCTAAAGATTATAACCCCACACTTTTTCGGTCAGCTGTTCGATGCCATTTTTTCCCCCACAAAAGAATCAAACGGATCTGCTGATTTCTACAACAAACGGTGGTCTGTTTTTTTTTTTTTTTTCTCCGTATTTTTATCAGCACATGCGACGGCTGTACATGGACATTTTGCATAAATCAAATACACCGTTTCATGATGTCTTCATCGATATACGTGGCTTTACGTGGCCTATACACATGCCCTCCCTCCTACGACAAGCGGACGAACTGATGATGATGATACAGACGAGTGTGATGGAAAGAGAGTGCGTGATGGTGCGACCCGGTGCTGCTCATGATGGATGATGGACGCTCAACGCGCGGATACGCCTCCATTGGTGCAGTGGGAGGATACGCCCGAGACTCTCCTTCCATTGCAATAGAAGCAGACGTCATAGCCTTTTTTTTTTTTCTAGATCATTGTCCTTTTTTTTTTTAAATGTTTTTGACGTGCAAAGATCTGATTTATACATCAAACAGCCGTAACGCACACACGCGCATTATACGAGATATTTTTTTTTTGAGGCAACAACAAAAGTATTGTATAACGCGCGTTTTTAAAAGTCTATTGGATTGCGGTAGATATAGAACGTTGCGTGGACGGTGTAGGGAAAAGGGGGACCTCGGCAGAGAGTGTAGGGGGCAGATGTTAGTTGTCCTCGGCGAGTAAAACCAATAACCCTCTGCTGTTTATGGCGATCTCTTTCTCTTTTTCCCTGCACCGTGCCCTACACTCTATCGCATATATCCGTAGAAGTGCTGCTGGTTTGGCTGATACGCAACGAGATGAATGACGTGAAATTGTAATCTGTTGGCCAAACATCAGTCATCATTCGAGGGTAGATTAGGTAACCCACTGTGACCAGAAAAAGCCCTACATGTACGAACGTATACAGCGAACAATTACACGGGTGCTGCATATTTGCCCACCCTATATATATCGATTGTTGTGTATATATGATTCAAAAATGTGTATCATTGATCCGGCTCATCTGTATATGTAGATCTATGCATATACAAGCAAATACACTGATCGTCTATATATCCAAGTGTGCTGCTGTGGTTTGGTCCTATATAGACGGCAGACTAATAAATTCATATGTTTTATAGGATATACATGTATAGAGTTAAAAGGTTAAGCTGTTATAGAATAAATCCACGAAAGCGGATTGGATCTCATCGTTTTATACAAATTTCAAAGGGGTGCGGAGCGAAGAATCAAAAAATCTATAGGCAGGATGTCCACGGCGTCATGGATGTAGCTGTCGGTTGTCTATACGTTAAACAGCACAGGCTGGAAATATAGGTGGAGGATCGATAATGAAGTGTTGGGATCACTATACAGTATATAGGGAGGGCTGATACTGTTGAAACTGATGCTGCATAATGATGAGGGAAGATTAGCCCGTAAATCTTGATGATATGAAAGTGCGCCACCTTGCATCGCTAAAGCTGTCGGCTATAAATTTTCATTTTTAATTAAAAAAAACTGAGGCGCCGCATAAAAGGGGGCCACGCATTGAAAAGTCTATGACACAAGCAGTTGTTCTTTCTAAATATAGATTATAGTTTGCCTATTTAGCCGCCGCGTGTGACGTTCAAAGTGTCGGCCGATTATACGGACATTTCCCTAAATGAAATCAAAAGAGAATAAAGGGGGTGAAAACAAAAGTTTCTAATTTCATCTAATCGAATCTTTCCAACTCTTTTTTTTTCTCGGTTATATTAGTTTGATATATTGTGTGTGTTTTGACACATTCTGTTGCGCCTACAGGTTCTATAATCCCCTAAAAATGTTTGATGAACAAGTGCTGAACAATCAATTTTTACGAGCCGTGAATATGTATACACGCAAAACACTTCAAATGAATCGATGTTCAACAAAGATTTACGTGATATACTATATACCTTTATAATGGAGGTTGTATATATAGTAGACTATATAGCCTATATATATATATATAAACTGCGTTGTTGCATAGTTGCTCTGGTTGTTGATATCGATAGTTATTAATGACTTGGTGATACGCTTGCTCGTCTCGATGGCCGCCCCGCTATACATCGCAGCCGTCGCTATACACACTCGTGTCCTGATGGATGTAATAGAAGGCGAAAAACTCTGACCGAGAAAGAAAGAACTAATAACAGTGGGAAGGTCAAACGATGTTACTGGCGCTAAATGATGATGAGCACGCCATGGTCTCGTCAACATATATACACACGGATCGCTTGTATATATAGGTCTACATATATGCTATATACTCTATGTATGTTATATAGCCCTTGTAGATTGGTGTATATACGATATAAACACACAGCAAGCATTTAACCCTATTTTCGGTGATCGAGTATATCGTGACCGAGAGGGAGGCGTCTTTCTCACTCTCGTTCTTCCAATGTCACCAATTAGAAACATCCCCCCCTCAAACTCTTATGGGATTAAGAGTAAAAATATATTCGTGCAAGTATTACGCGGTGTGTATACGCTCATAGTGAACATGCCTATATTAGCAGTAAAAACATATTTGTACAACACAACACAATGTAGAGTTTATATTACGCACTCGACAATGCATTTGTATGTACACATAGGCCTACCGGTGATGTGTCTTTGAGAAGAAAATGCACGTAGACTGGCCAACAACGTAGAGGAATATATAAAGCAAACGAGAGTCGCCCTTCCTTTGTTATATTGTCCTTGTGCTGCCGTTCTGCTTATATATATTATAAAGCAGTGTGTATAGAACGATGACACTGTTGCCGGTCAGGCGAAGAATCCATCTAGGACATCCTATAGATGAAAGGTGAACACGGAAAGGTCGTTCGGGAAAAGAAAAACCTACCCCTTTGTTTCCCTGACGATGATGGGAATATATACACAAGGCTATATAAGCGTGAGCGAGCTGTTCAAATATCGTATCTCATCGCTCTCTCCCTTTCGTTTCAGGGGTATTATAGCCTATATCTTTTTTTTTTCTCTCTCTCTCTCTTTATACATGTGTATAGACCCAACCGACACAGGGGAGGCACCTCCCATCGAAGGGTCCAGATTGACCGTCAGTCCTATTTAAGGTCTATACATGTGGTAGGTGTTTACCTTTTGCATTTTCTTGTTTTTTTTTTTTTGTTTTTTTTTTTGTTCAAACATTTTTTGTTTTTTATTGTTATCGTTATTGCGGGGGGGGATCTCCTGCCAGTCGCAACACAGGAATCAAAAAGTGTCCTGGTATAATATAGAAACAGGACACCAGAAGGGACAACTGATTGTTAAAATATAGAGCGGGATATTTAAAAGATATTGCGTTAATTTTTTGGAATTCAGTTTCTTAATATATATCTACTCTGAAAGGGATCGATGTGGTTTTTGTGGGGTTTTTTTTTCATCAGCCTGGCGCAAAATGCGATCACGGAAGTGGTGCGTGTACGCAGAAAATTTATTAGGATAGATATTTGACAATTTGCATATGGGAACGAACAAAGCCCTGTCTTTATTAGATGGTATACGGTGCTGCGCTGCATGTGACGTCTGATATTAAAAGTGACAGTATATATGTCCCAATATTTTGAGGTTTTGCTCCTTTTCACTTGGCAATCATCGTATATTTTTAAGAGAGAAAGCAGACGATTGTGTGCCGGACTTAATGAGCCAATTATAGACGAGGGAACTGTGTGGCGGGCGTAACGAAGTTATCCGCGCAAAATCCCAGCGCCAGTGATGAGATATTTTTTAATGAGATCATCTGAAAACTGTGTTTGTTTTGTTTTTTTTTCGGGATCGTGAAGATGATGCGAAGAGAGCCGGGACGATATGAAAGGGTGGGGTCTGTCATCATCTGTTAAGGGTCGGAGGCGTATTGGTCCTAGACGGGTAAGGAGAGGTGGAGCCTCAATCACGGCCGGCCAATGCTAGTCGGAATATCCCAGTATCCTTGTTCTCTTTCACTATCCTTCTCTCTCTCTCTCTCTCTCTATCGCCCCTCTTTTTTACTCGCCCATCTTTCTGCTTGTCCCGGCCAGAAGAGGGAGGTCGAGGAAGAACCCCCCCCCGTTCACTTTTTGTGTGAACTCGTCTGCGACCATCTTCGCAGTGACACTTTGGCCAGCTGGTCGCGTCTCTCATCAGCTCTTCGCTCTCTCCTCTCTTGATCAACGTACATACATAATAAGATCCCGTTGCTACTTTTGGGCGTAAGAAAAGCAGGAAGACAGAAGAAGAGTCGCAACATTTCGTCGTGTGGTCTCTCCTAGTTCAGAACAAGAAATTGTTGTTGTTCGAAACGATCCGAAAATTAACAACTGCCAACTGTGGTGATTTGAAGACAGTCGATTGTGTCGGTTCGTTATCTCGTCCATTCGTCCATCATTTGGTAAGTCGTCGACATCGTTTATCTTATGTTTTTATTGGGATCCAATTATATTTGATCTGCGCTTCTATATGCAAGCAAATTGATGTGAAAAGCAAACGCGTTGCTCTTACAGTTTGTTCATTTCAAAAATGAAAAAGTGTTGGCGCATTTCTTTCTTTGCCTTCACATGAGAGCAGCAGGTTTTCCATTTTTGAGGGACGACTTTACGGTGTTCAACCCCGTTGGATTTTTTAAATTGTTTTCGTGCGATATTCTTGTACCCTATATTACCGTATATCTTCTCGTCGGTGTATATAGTAAGCGAATAGCACCTTTTCTTTAAGACACAGCACAGCGGCGTTATAGTTTTTGTTATTTCCCCTTGGTTTGCATCGACGCCGAGCCGGTTTGTCATGAGGCCATAAAAGATCGTCAAGATTAGTTTTCTTTATTCATCGTCTCCTCCTTTCTTTTTATATATATTTATATATTTTTTTTTGTTTTCTTTCTTGTTTTTAAATATTTTTACTACGAAAAACGGCGGAGCCGAGCGGGAAAGTGTTTTACGATATAGCCATTTTTATAATATGCATTTTGTCGACATATAGCAAATATGTATAGTGTGTATAGATTTATATTGCCACACGTCCCGTCTATATATGTGCCGCGGCTCGGTTGTTTTTTTTTTTTTCTTCTTTCTTTTCCCTGATGTAATTTACGGAGAGGGGGAGGGCCACTGATGGGGCGGGTTGCGAAGAACAAACCGTCCCTCATAACACGGGAAGAAGGCGCATGTCTTCAGCCCGTTGTCATGTTTAAAAAATCGAACTCGTCGCCAACAGTTTGAGTCACGCTTAATATACCTTATATATATTCAATATTTGCGTGTTTTTCTCCCCCCCCCCCCTTTTTTTTTTCGTTTTTATGTTTTTTTATTCCTGTTGTTTCGGCGTGCCAAAGAGGGAGGAGTTGAACTATAAGTACAGGGAGGCCATACCTGGTCATTTAGCACCATACTCTGCCACGCATGTTTTTTATTTTATTTATTTTTTTTACGTGCACTGCACATCTTTTATGCAGGCACTTTAGGGCTGCATGATACGGTAGGAATAAATAAAAGCAATGACGGATATATACGTATATGATTTTTACTTTGATGTAGCGTTAGCTTTCGCTAGCAGCTTCAGCGATTCGACTGGTATATACATACGATCCATCATGTCCAGTTTTAATGTATCGCGCCTACGCCCAGTTCTATTTTGCTGACTCTATATTATGTACAATAGGCTTGACTTTTAAGGGAATTATGTAAAAATAGGATGTGTAAATATAGCATCACGATGTTGTAAGTGTTTAGCGCACATTGCGTCGATATATACCCTTTCGATGATGAATGACTTGTCCGCTTTTGTATCAAACGCTGACACCTTGATCGATCCCGATTTCCATTGAGCATTGGCGAATCGATCACGCCCCAATTCAGGATAGATTCAGAAAGATCAAAGAAAAAAAAATCTAATGTTTGTGTAGTGGCCAAAAATCAAATCAAATAACCGCGTTCACTGTTTCTCTCGACAAACGCATATTCGGCTTTCGACAAATAAATAATTTTTTTTGTGTTTTCAAAAGATGTGCATACGTGATAAGATAAGCTACAAAAATATGGATGACAAAAAATTTCTTATTACGCACATCCTATGCATAACATAACACGGGTAAAGCCTATAGCGCATAGCTTCTTTGAACTGCGGTTTCGTCTGGTTCCGGATGATGTTGATGATGCCGAAGGAAGACGAGGCTAAGATATAGGGAGCGATGGGAAACAAGGACTATATATCCTGAACGAGGATGAAAGCGGTCAACCACAGAGAATATTATCCTACTTGTCGAGGATGTGCCCGTTTGATTGCGCTCGTCTTCCTTAAAGGAAACAGCGCAAAGATAAAAACATCATGTCATCCGCTCGTTGGTTTTGTTTGTTTTTTTTTCCGATTGCATTCCCCAAAAAACGCGCAGCCCATTTGTTTGTGTCACATACAGATGTCACAATAAGGCGGCGATAGAATTAATTTGGTGGGATGTGCTGTGATTTACACGCTCCATAATGACCCCGGTAAATCGCGCTGGCACGCAAGGAAAAATACATCAGTTTATTAACTGTTTTCATTTTATTGGTGGATTGTTTTGGTGATGATTGTCCAGAAAAATGCGGTTAAAATTGAGCTCCATGTCGAATAAATGGCACTTCTAAATCATAGTGGAGCGGCTCAGTGTGTTTCGAATTCAACCTTCTTTTTTTTTTCCTGCTGGCAGCCCGTTAAGTTGCTGATATTCGTTCACTCTTTTTTTTTTTTTCGTTCTGTATTCTTTTATTTATTTATTTTTTTCTATGCACTTCTTTTTCCCTTGTCTTTTTGCCCTGTTATCTTATCTGCTATATAGTTTTGTGTTCCTCGCGCGCGGTGCCGCCGTCCAGTGGTTGCACAAAGGATTCTATATAGCCGAGAAAAGCCAAGTTGAGTCCAAAAGCGTAGATGAAATAAGGCCAATAGATCTGTCAAGACCCCAGCGCTATTCCTATATGTCTCTCTCTACATATAGTCCCTTTCTTCTGGACGTATACATGCCTTTTCTCTGTCTTCCACCGTGCCTGTCCACCCATCACTTGAAAGCCCCCCCCCCCCCATGTCGTAAAACTTCGAACGTAGACAAGTTGAACACAAAAAAAAAAAAAAAGAGATAGCTTCATCCCCAACTATGGTGCAAGGCGTTGACATTGGTGCCGTCTGCCGTTGTAATATTTGCTGCTTGTTGACGTCGCTATACATGTCCGCGCGACTAATATACACGGCAAACTTGTTGAACCGGTGTCGCTGATAGCGCAAACAAAACAACGCGCGGCTGCCGCATCTCCACACAAAACACGGAGCGCCCCTCTCTTATCGTCCTATAATATACAATCGCATGTCTCTGTCCAGATAATAAAAAGAGATGTGTGGGCACTACATAGAGCCAGGTCGACGGATGATACTGACACGTCCGCCGCGGTTTTTATTGATGATCTTACTTACGTCCTATTTTTCTAAGCAGCAACGTATTTTTTTTTTTTGACACCATGTTCATTTCGAAATCAAGTGAGATCATCAACGTTATGGAGGATTAGTTTATCACGAGTGCATTCCGTCACATTTTCATCGACTAAACTAATAAAAAAAAAGTGCAGTCTACATCAACGCACTCGTCAATTTTCAATTCCTTCAATTAAAACCGAAATTTTCGGTTAATGTTGCAAACTCGGCCGAGTGGAAAATAATCGCTATACAATGCTGATGCTATTTTCAGAAATAGGTTTTTTGCATTGGAATTTTTTTTGTGTCACTCCGCCGATATGAAAGAAAACGTTCCTTTTTTTGGTGAGAGCTACTGATATAAGTCCATCGGGGCTATATATATATATATACTTCATATTACAATATGTATTTCCCATCAACTATAGCTCCCTTTCATGGACCCTCTTATGATGTACTTGGTGGAGTATCTTTGAACAGAGTCTATATATCCTCCATACAAAATAGCGAGGGGATATATGCACTGGTTGATGAGAGTCTTCAAAAATGTTTCGAGTAGATACATTGCCGGTTTTCTCAATATCCTGCTGTTACATTTCGAATTGAAACATTTTGAAAAAAAAAAAAAAAAATTGTGTGACAAAAACAGAATTGAAATTTCACCAAATGAAAATGAAAATGCCGAAAGCTTTTGTGTTCATTTTTACAGCCGTATTTAGTCTTTTTTCCTGACGTGTTGATGAATAAAAAAAAAAGGGAATGAAAAAAAAGAAAAGCTCCTGTTTGGCGGGGCACAGGCCAATATGCAGAGATTGAGTGTAGGGGTGTTGGCAAGTAGCTATAGCACATTATTGAGCCTATTTCGGCTGATTGAACTCATCCTTTTGTGGTGGAATGCCAACGACAGGGGGTCTCCTCTGACGCTTGAACGCGGACCCAGCGCATACATGTACGAGCAGCAACAGTCGCTACTGTAGGAGATTTTGATCCTCTTATTTCCACTCCAACACCTCGTCTCCCCACACATCGCGGCCAATGTACACATCAGAGTGGACGATATTCTTTTCTGTATTCATTCCCTTGTCTATGTAGTTGGGAAAGAGTGTGGAAAAAAGCACACCAGGGGGGGCTCAAGGGTGCGGCTAACAGAGCGCACATCAATAAATCTATATTCACAACGCCACCTGTGTTTTGGGGTCGAACCAACGATCGCAATCTATCCCTTGCTGTGTACATACTTGTAGAGGCTAGCGATTATGGTGACACGATGCATTTCTTCTTCTTCTCTCGTTCTTCTCATGGCCTGTGATAATATGCAGCAATCAGGTCAACGCGGATAAGCCGAGTAACAATGTAGAAAGAGAAAAACAGAGACCATTTCTGTTGATTTTCATTTGTTCTCCG
Organism: Daphnia magna; assembly: GCF_020631705.1. Taxonomy (NCBI): domain Eukaryota; kingdom Metazoa; phylum Arthropoda; class Branchiopoda; order Diplostraca; family Daphniidae; genus Daphnia; species Daphnia magna. The sequence continues at coordinate 7,677,881 of NC_059183.1, forward strand.
ACACATTGCCAGTTAGGTGGAAAGAGATAAAGAAAACACAACTGGTAGGCTATATAAGGTGCGACAGGATTTTGCGCTTGACTGAACGTTCAACGCACCGTCTGTTTGACAAGAGAAAAAGCGATGCTCCTGAAGAAGCGCTCAACCGCATCCCTCCTCGTTCAATGTAAACACGGGTAGCCGCATCCCAATCGGATTGATCAAGTCTCTTTTGTACCTTTGCAATTTCGGCATGAAAACAAAAGCGCATTTCATGTTTTACTTGACTATAATCAGCCGAGAGACTGACCACCTTTTTTTTTTTATAAAATCGAACGAAAAGGGAGAAATAGATCCGTTTGATTCGAAACTGATTCAATTTTTCGGTAGACGCGTGATCAGTTGAGGACGTTGAACGATGGCAGTGCGACTGGGTTCGTTTGTATAACCGTGTCGAACACGATAAAATGAATGGCTGTCCTGCACTTTGGTCGAACGATGCTACACAGTTTGATGTCCTGTCATTGATTTTATCTTTGTAAAAACAAGACGGCTCGTCATTCCAACAAATCAATCGTCTCTTTCCACGTTAGACGCAGTAGCTCCTCTGTTTTCCTATTATATACTGTGCATATTTCAAGAGAAACCGTTGCGACAGTTTTTGACACCCGCTTCGTATACTCTGATTGTTATTGTGATCATCGCCTCCTTTTTTTTCTTTACTCAACTGGTATGTGTACCTTTTTTGGGTATGTGACGGGTCGGCATGGGAATCTTGTCTACTGCCAATCAGATGCGCTCATGCGAGAATGAGAATCGAGCAAAGAAAGAGAGAAAAAAAAAAGGTCTCTCTGCATTTATTTATTTTTCTCCTTTTTTCTTTTTTATTTCGCTATTTATTTTCATCCTATTTTTTTTTTTTTGGCGTTCCAGCAATAACCAGCAGGGAATATATATAGGGACAAGCTGCAAAACATAAAAGTCCAGCACACACAATTTTTTTTTCCCAATGTCTTTCTTCTCTTTTGCAGTGTTTGATCTGATTGTATATATACGTCCTCTGACACATTGACAGTTGCATATCAGAGGCTTTCCTCCCCTTCAGTCATAGCTCTTCACTCTCCAATTGATATCCATGCCAATCACCTTCAGAGTATATTTTTTTCTCGTCCTTTTTGCCTCCCCTTCAGTTGTTGGGCACCACTTTAGAGCAGAGCCGTTTTCTCGTTGTTGTTCCATCAGCTGCATCGCTTAAAAAAAAAAAAAGTCAATCATCGATATAGAAATAAATTCAGACGAAAAATTCGCCAACTGGAACAAGATTCCAACCCACAAATTATTTGTATTTTTAAGGAGAAAGGATTCGCATCCATTTTTATTGAGCTAGTAAAGTCCTGGTTTTGCTGTTGCGGATTTGTGCTGGAGAGATTTAGGTATCAGCTGTGCAGGACAGTTGAGCAGCGCGTCCAGACTAATGGTCGACGCTGTTGAGCGTATAATGCCAATAACATTTGCACTAACCCGACACGCTGGACAGCAGCCGTTATACGTCCGCTGTGACTCCACCATCCTTCATCAAATGTCGTTGGTGATGTGAAAACGAAAAGAACATGCACGTGAGGCCACACGTTCCCTTTCAAATATTGAGTTTACAGGGCACGCGATCACCCGCCTGCGCTTTCAATACGTTCTTTATCATATATATATCAGAAATATCGAAGCTGAATTTCGTTAAAGGCCACATTCGTTAGTTGTTTTGAAGATTCGAAAATCCTTTGGTCAGAGTTTCGATTGACACGCGTGCACGGGTTCATTAACTATCGAACGTCCGTTGGACGCACGTCGTAAACTTATATGCTAAAGCGAAGAAGAATTCGGGGAGTCAAAATGAGCCAGGTGTCACATATCGATCCTATATAACACGTAGATTGGATTCATTTGAATCGGTTAACGAATCATCGTCCATGCTAAGAGAATAAGAGGAATAGTTTATCAAATGCAATTGCTATTTCAACATGTTCCAACATGGTTCTGACGAGTCAAATCCAAAGCGATTTTCGGAAGGTACACGACAGAAAATCGTTTGTGGGGAGGGGGAAAAGAAGTGACAAGATTGATACAAAACCAGCTGTTTCGGCCGAGACACTGACGTCTATAGCTTCTGCAACCGACAAGTCTGTAATAATCACTAGGGCATCTGATGTTGACAAAAGATGCACGCTGATGTCTTTGCTTGCACACGTTCATGCCAAGCTTCCTTTCCTTTTCATTTGTCCATCTCACAGACAGCCAAACAGATTGCACGCATGAATAGGCCGCTCTACTATAAGCGAATTTTCGCTATGATTTTATTTTTCATTTTTTTTTTTCTGGAATGTTGTTGCCATCCCATCAGGTGGCAAGGTGTCGGGGGCAGTCGATCAGCAGGAGAAAACGGGAAAAAAAATAAGAGGATGTCGAGTTTGTCGACTGTCAACCGAAAGTCTCTTTTTTTTGTTGTTGTTTGTTTGAATTTCCAATAGAAAATGGGAGGACGAGGGGGGTAGGTGACGGGGATAGAGCAGAACTCCCCCGTTGTGAAGAAGATTGGCTATGGTCCCATGTCATCATCATCACGTATAAAAAGAACCCCGCTTGCCCTCTCTTTCTATTCCTGCGCTGTTCCATCCGTTTTCCCTTTTGATACATACGGGCCATGTCAAGTGCCCACTATACCGTATATCTCTGTGTAACCTTTTCGGCCATCTTCTTCGTTTCCAATTCGATTGGTTCGCCATCGACGTACATTTCAATAGTCATTAAAACATGGGAAAACTATATGCATTCTGTTTAGACGATGATCAGTGTTTATGCGTCTCCGCAAAGCTCGATATTAGAACTGAAAACACGCGTTACAGAGAGGAAACAAGAGGAGGGGATGATCGGGAAACACAGCACACGCAACCGATGGCTGAGGGGTGGGCACCAACGCACAAACATACGCATACACGGCAATATTTGTGAAACATCGAGGAACAGTAGCTATATACCCTCCCTTGTATATATATATAGTCTCTCTATTTATATATATATTAGACGATTTGATAGAGTGAACGTGCCAGCCGAGCCACTGGCGTCTGCTGTTGCGATAGTCAACGCTGCGGGATGGTCGTGTCACACTGCATGTGTCTTTTCATTCCGCGCGTGTGTGTCTATGTTTTCATTTTTTTTTCTTTCGTGTATCATAAAAATGAAAGAAAGAGAAAGGCCTATAAGGGGGTGGATATGAAGAGGGCGTTACATTACGGATCCATAGATCATGGCCCTTTTTGAACCCGCGCGTATACTCCACGTATATACACTGCCGGCGTGTATGGCGCCTGTTGTGTTGTACGTTGTGTTTCTCTGGCGTTCCAGCTGCACATGATGGCTGGCTAAATTGCCTCGATCTTTAGCTTTCAGTGACACATCCTTTTGGCGAGTTTCCATTAACCCCCACGTCTCCACCGAAAGTGTCTATATTCACTTTTTCTTTATGTTTCATGTCTCACATTGGCCGCCGCCTTGATGATGATGGAACATCGTGAAGCCACTCGTTCTATCCCGCACTTTCAGTCTGTTTTTTTTTCTGAAAGTACTCTATTCAGGTTCTTTAATGACGCACAGCTTGGCGGCTAGGCCAATGAGCCTACGATGTTAAAGCTTCAAAACAAAACAAAAGCAAAGAAGTCGTGATATTTGCGTGCGTTTTATAGACCGCCTGCGCTCTCTGGCATCTCCTTTTGATTGACGTTTAACGCCCGACTCTGTCGACACATTTGTAACACAATATCCGTAGCTGTATATATAAACTTACACGCTGATGGGCGAACAGGATAAAAACAGAATGTTTCGTTCTCGCCTTGTTTTGCCTTTTGTTTTGTTTTTCTGTAAACTTTGCACGTTACAAAAGGGCCGGGAAATGGTAACGAAAATCGAGTCGAGTCAAATGAGAACGAGATGTAAATAAAAATAATAAGGCAGCCGGTGGGAAATGTAAGTTTTCGGCTGTTATGACTGTTTTCAATTCTCATTTAGAGGCTCTCGTTTGCCTCTCTCCGTTTCGGGAGATAAATCAGGGGATAATCGACACTCAACGTCGACCGTGAATAACGCAACCTCTTGACGTTTGTTTTGGATCCCCATCGGGCCATCAGCGGTCTACTCTGTTGTGAAGACCCAGAAGAATTATGGCCCCCTTTTTTTTTCTATTGCTGGCCAGCTCATTGGTTGATGGCCTTTTTTTGTGTGTGTGTGTGTGTGTTTCATTTCTCATTTGTTTTTGTTCCCGACTTTCGCCAAGTTGTTCCCGCTGCCTCACACAACTCCCACTTTTCTTTCTCACTCATTCACCCACTCACCACGTAGAAGAAAATAGTGTTAGCACAAGAAGAGAGAAAGAAGCTATTAAATTTAATTGAAGAAAGAAAAACTATATGGCTGATGTTTCTCGACCCCCTTCTTCTCAATGAACGTCAAGAAAAGAAAATGAGTTGAGTCTCTCCTTTATTTTTTTGAAGAGAAAGAAGAACGACAGGCAAAAAAAAAACGGTGGTTGATGGGAAAATGACCTCATCTCTCTCAACGCGCTGATTTTTTTTTTTTTTTGTCTTTTTTTCGGCCCCATCATAACATCAGGAGGGGTGAAATGACGGGGGTGGCGGTTGTGAGGGGCCGGAAACGGCCGTTGTGCTGTACGTATTAATGTCTCCTCTGTTCTGTGTGTGTGTCTTTTGATTCTTTTTCTCACCAGTTTATCTTTTACTTTTAAATAAACAGAGGGTATACATTTTACTGGTATAGGGTCATCTGACTCTTGTCCAGTGTCTCGTTGTTTTTTTTTTGCGTGACAACTCCAACTGGCCGAAAACCGGGGGGAAGTCTTTGCGGTTAAGGAAAGAGGCAGCATTCAAATCACTTTGGGACAGTTGGAGTAAGTTGTTGCGTCGTGTCGACAGTTCTATTTTTCTCTCTCTCTCACCAATTCATCTATTGCTGCAGCCCGGAATGGGAATATTTTTTTAAAAGGCTTAATTCTAAAGATTTCACACCGAGCTTTTTAATGATATGATCGTCATCATCACACAATACGCTGGCATTGTGTACAACAACAAAATAAATTGAGCCTTAATTGAAAACTTGAGAGAGAATAATAGGCTATATAGATTGCTTTGTATTGTATATCCGGACGATCGTGGCAACGTAACAATGAAAATTAGTCAATAGAATGAGCAGGCCATCTTGTCCCCTTCTATTAAAAAATATTATCACACTAGCCCCACGGAAAAAAGAAAAATATGAAAGAAGAGAATTTGAAATTGAATAGAAATGTCAGCCGGCGAGCAGCGGCTTCTGTGCGCGATTGTTTGTCTCCTCATCCACAAGGTTCTTCTTCGTTTTTACTTTATTTCATCTTCAATGAAGGGAGCAAACTGTGAAATCTATATCCCACTCTCTTCTATACATATACGCGCATTATACAGACACCTCTGGTGTAGGAAGAAGAAGAAGAAAAAGGGGATCTAGGGTTTCTATTTCCCCATGTTCACCACCAACTTTGAATGTATAGACCTTCTATATTTTTCAGCCTGACAAGGGGCATGAACAGGAGGAGCCACATCCGTGGTAAAAGCGGTCGACGGAACAATTTCGTTATCAATGAAAAAAGAAAAGAAAAAGCGAAGGTCGAAAGAAAGGAATCAAACACGTCAAATGTTGAGGGGCGAAAACCGCCAAAGAGATAACACATTTCAAACTATAGACATTTTTATTGGCCATATGGGAAACGTATGGGCTATGTATAGGATGAAGATATCTTTTGTAAATAGATGTATATATAGGCGAAGAGGTCAGTTAAGTTGTTTCCTTATATACCAGCTATAAATAGAAGAGCGAGCCTCTTGTTATCAGTTTGATATTGTCGAAATCATCGTGCTGTCGCTTTTCTATTTGTGACATACAAACGTAGAGGGTTAATTTTTCACACCTGTGGTCAGAGCCATCGCTTGTTTATGTCATCAGTCTATCCTGTTATTCTTGCTAAGGTTGAGCGAGGTTAGATGAGAATCAGTTCTTTTCTAATTATATGTAGATGCGTATAGCATTTAATATTGAAGAACAAACGGAAAGATTTGAATTTTTTTGCTGAACGAGGGCGTGAAAAAGAAGGATCGTCCTACGAGAGAAATAGACATACTACGCAAATTCATAAAAATACGCCCTAAACACATCAGATGTATCGGACAAAAGGAAATAAAAAGCCTCTATTTTATTTTTTTTTCCAATGGCCCAGCAGATTGTGTCAAGACTTATAACACGCTGGATCAAAAAGGGGAGGTGTCGGAGGTTTCTACTGTGCCATCACGGCTCTATACTACGCAGCAATGCGGCCATTTCGTCCCTCCTCCTTCGTATTCTTGTTCCCATCATTGACGTCTCTATACATACACACACAGTCGGGCATAGTGTGCTGGAAACGATCCTTTTCATCCGGTTTGCCTCTCTCCCTCCCCATTTTTTTCATCCCCCACGACAAACCCAAATCGAAATAAGAAGGGAATTCCTTTCGCCGTTTTTCTTTTCAATTTCTTCTTCCTCTTCTTTCTTCGGTCTCCTCCTCCAATGCATGATCCTATTGAGAATCGTGTGTTCGCTTCTAATTTCTATAGCCTGTACATGTGCCAGCAGGGGCATACACACACTGCAGCTGATAATAAAAGGTGACATCTTCTTCACCGCTGCTGCTGTTGAATGCCATCAAATAGTCTTTTATATATCATTGCTTTATAGCGTGCCTATCTAGAGCCTCGCTTGTTGCCGGTACGCTCTATTAGACCCTCTTCTCTATTTTTTTCAATTTTTTTCCCCCCTTTGGCCGAGGCAATATATCCATGATGCCGAGGGTTGATGTTTCTTTCCCCTCTCGTTTTTTTTTTCAAAAGAGAGTCTCGATTTTATCGATGCCCTGCCGAACACCATCAACTATATAGCGGCTTATACATTGGCCCATTCATTGACAATTGCCTATTGACGCGCGTTTTTGCGGCCTTAATGCGTAATGTGTCTATTCCGGTCGACTGATCCCGCCAAACTCCACCCATTCCGGATATCTCTACCTACAATTTGACCTCGCATAGTAATACTGTATATATATCTTTCTCTTTTTCGTGTGTGTACACAGGAGGCTAATATGTTTTTCTTAGTGGCATTGCTATATATATATATACAGGGATTTGGAAGAAGATTGCGCTAAACCATGTCAGATCTTGCCCCCATCTTATATACCTCGTTTCTATTGTTGTCATTTGAGATAAGGACATTTTCAATCGCTTGTACTTGCTGTGAGCCTATAAAGCAACTTGCGAAAGTAGTGGAGATAATCAAGGACGAGTTGATGTGTGTGTGTGTACCCTTTGAGTTATGATCCGCTCTTAATGGATTCAACATAATCAATACTTCACCCCTCTCCCTCGACGCCATTTAAACAGTAGATCGTATATATAGCGTCCTGCAACAAATGTTAATTGTTCTCTGTACGTCCTAGTCTTTATCTACCGGCGTTCGGTTTTGTTTACACTATTTAAAGGTTACCTTTGTAAAATTAAAATGAGAAAATTACAAGGGCCAGAATTCCTCACTGTCAGTGAAACACCTCCAATTTCACTATAATCTACAGACATTCGTTGAGGTCTCTGTACATACAGGATTAGAATTCAAGTTCAATTGCGAATAAGAAAATATAAGCAATAAATGAAAGCTATATTGTTAGAATACATTTTACGAAAGTATTTATTGTGATGGTGCTGCGCGTTCCATACAGCCTTTCACGGCAAGTGGCAGCTCTTTTTGTTGTTGTTATCTCGGCCACAATCTCAATACACATCGCTAGTTGCTTTCCATCAAAGCAGCACACGCTATAGATTCTCTTTTTTTCCCCGCTCATTCTATATGAGCTTGGCTGTCATTAGGAAGCACTTAGAGATCAGACGGCACTCTATATACCGTAAGTGACAATCGCTGTCGTGTACAGCGTGAATAGCTGCTGCTCTTGTGGCAGCACAACAGCATGAACACATTTTTCTTTTTATTCTTCATTCTCTCCCCACATACAGAGCGTGTGCGCCCTTTATTTCAACGTGAATAGGGCATAAGTAAAAACCACCATCGTTCCAGTTTCCCCCCTTTTTTTCACTACCCTGCGTATAGACTATATACGTAGTACGTATATAGATTATATTGATATACAGTGCACATATTTAAAGGTTGATAGTATTTCTTTCTCTGATTTTCTTTTTATGGATAACCGACATCTACACTTTCTGCTTTTTTTATCCACGATTTCATCGCGTCCTTTTTTTTTTTCGTCTTTTATTATGTCGAGTTGTGGACGTATTTATAGACTTATAGGTAGATTGCATACATGTATTCTATACACACTGAGGTTTACTAGCTGCAGATTTAAGGATTCCAATGCGAGGGTCTACTGGCCAACGAGGCACAATCGATGGAAATTGATCCATCATAGTTATGGAGTCGTGGGGATTGTTGATTTTTCGTTTTTATTTGATATAAAAATGTCTATACTATTCGTATAGGATCTCTCTCGACTATATGCAACGCAAACTCGGATTGAATTTTCTTTATCAGCTACCGTGCAGAATTATTATTGATTGAAGTAACGATAATAAATGGCACCTTGGCTGACAGCGCCCAAAGGGACTGCATTGAAAGTCGATGGATATTTGAGTCTTGACTACCGTTTGTCTATGAAAGAAAAAACCACTGGTTTCATGTTGGAGACAAGGTCCAGCAAATTGGTTGTGCCATTAGATATCGTCAACGATCATCCTCTTCATTGTATATCGTAGCAGACAGATCTATTTGGAAAGAAGGGAACCGTCGAATGTCACATTGGGAAAAGCGTCTGAAATCTTCTATATGAGTTACAATGTATGGGGCGCAGGCATTCGACGACAATAGGGCCAATCAGTATAGCCTATATACCTTTTTTTTCTATTGTTGACCCCCGAAGATAAATCGGAGGTGTTTGATATATATATATACCATATGGAGAAGGTGCTGTTGCGGTAGAGCGATCATGAGGAACGGACGAGCTCCCCATGTATAATTGTATGTGTGTGTGTATGGAAGGCTGTGCATCCATATCAGAGACTAGCAATTTTTCAATAGATCTACTGTTGTCACCGTGTACACACATCGGCTGTTTGTGCCCCGCTATTTATTTCTTGTCATTTGTAAGAACCTATACAGCCTTGCTTTTCTCTTGTTTATTGACATTTGCAGGGTCAGTCTTTCTCTGATTTTTAACCATTGCCATCGATGCTCTTACTTCGTCGAAGAAGTCGCCAATAGAAAAATCAAACAAGCCGCAGCCTTCAAAGTAAAATCAGCTGTTATTTGGCGATGGGTTTTAGGTGCATTTCTCAGCATTCACAGAATCATTAGCCAACGGTTTCTTTTTTCCGTTGTAATATTCAAGTCACGTAGTTTGAATTCGAGTGAGAGCTATTAACACGGCGCGGGTGGCCGAACAGACCATCAACTTCAATTCCGCACACTCCTCGGTCTTTCATTCAATAAGGCTAATCTCTTTCTTTTATACCCTCTAGCGGTCCAGCAGTTTTCTTTTCTTTTTGTTTGTCCTATTTTTGGTTTATTCTTTTTATTTCCTTCGTGGCTTTTCCCTTTTTCTTTACTTCTTTCTAACGTTTTCTTCTCCTTTTTTCTTCCCCCGTTCAAATTAGCCGATTGAATGCAGTGCTGGATGCTGGCCAAGCACACGCAGTTACTGTGTACATACAGTTTCCGACTGGACTCGTTGGTTAATGGTCGAATCGAACGAGGGGTGAATTGGAACTGGAGTGTGACGTGTAAGCGAGAAAGAGATGCCAAGTAAGAAGGAAAAAGAAAGATGGGAGGGGGGGTTCGTATATGACACGTAATAATATAGGGAACACAGAAAGAGAATCAAAGCATCTCAAATGGACTGGTAATGATCCTATAGACACATGCCCACCTCTTATTGTATTGCTCGATTCTTTTCTTCAGCCAATGAAATTGGCTTCATTTTTATGCCCACGCTCTTTTTTCGCCCTCCTTCTTTTCGATGGATACATCCAGGCCACTATCGTTTTATGGACGCTATGGATTGAGCCTTCCGTTGGTTTAGTGTTCAACCGCTATCCTCCTCCCCCCCCCTTCCGGAAAAAAGGCACTTTTGCAGTTCCTTTTGTGAAAAATTCTGTCATCGCGTCGTCAGGGCTCTTGGCACTATTTACCAATGGCGGACGAAACTATTTTTGATGCCCCTATATAAATATATGATGGTTGCTATGACGACTCTACGTAATTATGGAGTATATATATTCTTATATTGAAACCGATTTTTGGTGATGCAGGTGCTTCTGACCTCTTATATGGAGAGCTCTGCCGATCGATCAACCGACAGCGACTCCGGTAAGTCTTATTTGAATCATATCTCTATTTTTAAACAAAAGACTCTGTGTGTAAGCCTTCCGCGGTGTTTATAATTAAGATGAGGATAACTCTGGAGAGAGAGAGGCCTCATCTATATAACGAACGCTCAAAGATTTCTACGGTTTTATACTTGTAGTCGTTGTTCAGGATGACGTTAGGCTTCAAATAATGAAAAATAAAGAACAAAAGTCACGTCTTTTTTTTTCAGGAGTTGTCGTAAATCAGTGTTTTTTTTTAACGGAATGGGGAGAGCGAGTGACATTTTCACGGTTGGGGCTGATAGTTAGGGCAGGTGGGAGGAAGAACAAGGAACACACGTGACTTTCTCTCTTTCTCTCATTAACTGGGGCCTCTACCACGTTCTCTCCATTTGGGTTACAATGTTTCACGGTGTTCCGGTGACTTGATTCATTTCAGGATATGTTCGTTGGCTTTAAAATGCGACTCGTATATGTACAGTTGCGATGACGGCAGCCAGGTGAAGCGCACCTGACCTTTGACATCCACCAATTCCCTTTTTTTTCATCCCCCGTGCGGTCAACCGACCACTGTGACTAATTCATTATAAATATGAGTCAACAGATTGAACAGATGCACATTTTGTCTATTACATTTTATTACACTATTATTCACTTTCGCACTTGAATTGCAAACTTGATTCCTCAAAGTCCATCGTTTTACATTTTTTTTTCATGGTTCTTGCGTATATTGCTCAACATTTCATCGTTTTAGATAAACAAAATACGTGAACACAATCGTTCAGGATGTAATGCGGAAAGGTGAGGGTATGAAAGGAAGTGAATTCGAGGGCAATACGGATGGTCACTTTGATTTCAAAAGCCAAAAAAAAAAAAGGGGGACAGATGTTTGAACGTACATAGACGTGCGGGAAGTTAACGAGACCATCACATGCTTCATACACGCATATATACAAGAGACTACAAAAACCGAACCGAATCTGACCACCCCTCCCCTACATCAGACGTTGCTTTTGCTTTGTCATTTTTTTTCTCTTTTTACCCTTCGAATTTGATCAAAAAATTTCTCACGCCCCCCTCTGCTGTCCGCAGTTGGGCATAGACTAATATCTTCGATGGCAAACAAACCGCATGCAGCACGGTCCCTAAGAACCGGTAGTGTTTTGTTTATGAGTGACCATAGCTCGATGAATAGATGGGGGGAGGCCTATGTTTCCCCTTTTTCTTTTTCCGGGATAAAGCAAACTTGTTTTTTTTTTTTTTATATTGTGATTGTTATTATTATTATTTTTTTTTTACCTGTGTCATCGCGCGTGGTTGTGATTTGTCCAAATTTGTTTCACTGGTCGCTGTTTCATCTCGCTTTATTATGCGTTTCCAGCGTAACGATTATCACGATAGTATAAGGGGAGTGAGTTACCGGTAAAACTAGAGTCAGTCGCTTCCGTTCTCAAGTTGAGATCAGTCCAGTTCTCTTGTACAGTTCAATCCCTCCTGTAATTTGAAATAAAAAAAAAAAATAGCTCAATACTGATTTCGTGTGTAACTTTATTGTTGAAACGTTGAAGGGTCCGAGCGCTACTTCAATCATAGCGCTGGCGGAGTTGGTGGAGGTGGTGGTGGAGGATCTGCAGTTATCGGCAACAGTCTGAACGGAAACGGAAGACTCGCCGATTGTGACGATATCGACCTGCCCGTACGCTGTGAAGTCTGCGACAAACCTTTCCACGACGTCGACCAGTAGGTTCATTATCGAATTGATTTCAGTGTTTTAAATAGAAATGAACAAAGACCAATATCGACGCAATGAAATAAAAAACGATGTTCATTTCTTCTTTTTGAAATGAATTTACAAAAAATAGGGTCGACTCTCATTTGGTGAGCGTTCATCAATTCCCGCTTGGCCGCTATCCTTGCACGTTCTGTTCGCGTGCTTTTAGCTGTCGACCGCTTTTATCGCGTCACGCCGTCGTTCAACACGGTTTAGGCCGGCGCTACCCGTGCGAACACTGTGCCAAAGTCTTCTCCGACCCGTCAAATCTGCAGCGTCACATCCGATCGTCTCACGTCGGTGCCCGCGCTCACGCTTGTCCCGAGTGCGGCAAGACATTCGCCACGTCTTCGGGACTCAAACAGCATACTCACATTCACTCGTCTGTCAAAGTATTAATTATCAAAATTTCTGTTTTGCACTTCTGACTACTAAATGTTGCCAATGGGCCATAAACTAATGATGCAATATACGCTCTTGATTGTTACAGCCATTCCAGTGCGAGGTCTGTTTGAAAGCCTACACCCAATTCTCTAACCTGTGTCGGCACAAGCGCATGCACGCTGACTGCCGTTTGCAGATCCGTTGCCAACGGTGCGGCCAACCTTTCAGCACCGTCACTTCATTAGCCAAACATCGGCGATTCTGCGACACGGCAACGGTGGCAGTAACTGCCTCTTCTTCTACCGCTGGTACCTCCATCAATCACACGACCTACACCAGCATCCACAACAACAATAACAACAATAACAACAATAGCAACAGCAGCAGTAACGGAAGCGGTATGGTGCCTCCTCCGCCTCCTCCGCCGCTTCCCCTACAGCCGCCTCATCAATTGGCGTTGGGTCAGCAACCGATGAACTTGATGCACTTGTACAGGCCAACGCCATCCATGGGACTGTCGCAATTTAATTCGTCTCTACTGTCCACCTACGCCGCTGGATTGAGCCATCATTTCTCTCCGGCAGCAGCGGCCGCTGCCGTTGCGGCTGCGGCCAATGAGCCCTACCCCGTGATGTCGGGATGCTTGACCACGCCAGCCGCAACGTCTACGCCTCGTCATCGTCACGCGTCCGAACAAGACGGTTCGGATGAGTCGGATATCGATGTGACGGACGATCGGAGCTCAGTGGCCTCGTCCAGTTTTGCCTCAGAATTAGGGCGCAGTCGGCGTAAACGATTTCGATCATCAGGCGATGATGGAGCAGATGGAAATGAAACTGATTCTGATCGACACTCACGTCGGAGTGACAGTAGCTGCAGTACTAATGTCGGAAGCTGTCAGAGCGATAGAGAATTGAACAGTGATGAGAAGAAAACAAAAGAATCCGTTGAACAACCACTGGATTTATCTAAATCGACGAAAGAAAACGAACGAGATAACTCCAAGTGAGTGACGAGCGCTCATTCATTTGAATGGCAATCAACTAATGAATGATTCTAATTATTTATTCTTATAGGGACAGCGATCAACATTCTCCCCTTGTCGACGTCGATGAACATGACGAAGATCCAGCGCCATCACGACCGCCTTCATCGACCAAAGCGGCACAGTGTAGCAGCAATAGCAGTGCGGAAGAGGTCAAATCCGATCCGGCACCGCCTCAGATACAAGCCTATCCTCCTCCTCCATCACCATCTCTTTTAGCCTCCATCGGCAACAGCTTGAATCAACAGCAATCGGGCGTGACCCAACCTAGTGGATTAGCTTACCCGCGTCCAATACATCCGGCCTTAATGTTAGAAGCAATGAACTTTCATCACAGAATGATGCCTGATGGAAGACTACCTTACGCATCGTTTCTATCGGGCCATCATCACCATATGATGCCAACTAGGTACGTAAATCATTGCCATCAGTGAATGAATTTTTCCTGCATCTTTCCCTTATTATTAATGGCATTTATCTTTTTATTTACAGGTGCCCTCCTATTTTCACACCGTTGCTCAATGGTCTTGGTGCCCTTTCAGCTCTCAACGGCTCTCTAAGGAACAATTTGGATATGATCCGGCGCTCTGGCGGGCATCAACATCCAGTGAGTCCTCATCTCTCGTTACCGAAGCCCTTTCATCACCACGATCATCACCATCACCAACACGGTGAACATATGGCAACGGTGAACGGTAGCGGGACGTCACCCGGGTCAAGTTCATCCGTTATGGGTGTGGCAAGTACTGGGATGAGCAAATCACGTGATCGCTATTCGTGCAAATTCTGCGGCAAGGTCTTCCCTCGTTCGGCTAATCTGACCCGCCATCTGAGGACGCACACGGGCGAACAGCCTTACAAATGCAAATATTGCGATCGCTCCTTTTCCATATCGTCTAACCTGCAGAGACACGTACGCAACATCCACAACAAAGAGAAACCGTTCAGGTAGGCTTAACATCCAATATAAGACGCAACTTGATTTGAGATTTAGAATAGATTTTAGTTCAACGTTGTACTTTGTACAATCAAAACAATTAACTTTACGTTGAATTAATTGAAGTGGTTGATTGGTTGATGTGATGCGGCTGCTTAGGTGCCCGCTGTGCGAGCGCTGTTTCGGCCAGCAGACCAACCTGGACCGTCATTTGAAGAAACACGAAATGGATGGGAACGCAGGTGGAGCTGACGGTGGACCAAACTGCAGTAGCGTCCTGTCCGTTAGCCCGGAAGTGACAGTGAGCAGCCCGGAAGGCTCGGCCACAGTAGCAGATTTGATGATGATGCACCAAGTTGCATCCGGAACGCAACTTGGAAGCTCTGCAACTGGGAGGCCGGAAACGGCTGTAGCTTCATCTTACTTTGCTGACATTCGAAAATTCATGGGTCAGGTGACGGCCGATAGTCTTCTAGTGGCGCAGTTTCAACACCAACATCATCAACATGGACATTCGGATGACGAACTCAGCAGCCAGGATTCCAATGGCGGTGATCGCAATACTTCCAGCGCTGGCCCCGTCCGGTTGGAGATCGCGAGTTAAAAATATTTCAAAACAAAAAAATCAGTGGCAAAACAATCAATCAAACAGTTAGGATGACCATCTACCAGAACTGCCTGTATAGTTTTTTTTTTTTTCTTTCCCTTTCAAACTTGCGTGCGATCTCATTTGTTGTTATTTCTATTTTCGCTTCGCAAAGCGCAGTGGCATCCTAAAGATTCAGCTGACGCAGCCAATTCTTTTATTTGTAACACTGTACCCTGCTTTTAAAAATTTTCTCCATTGCTAATTTGTTTTTATGTTTAAACTTCTTTACTGATCCCCGTAATGTTTCTGTTATGAGAGGATTGTCTGGAAAAAGAAAAAAGAAAAAAAATAATAATAATCTTTCGCACTTCTTTTAAATTTGCCCTCAACACACAAGGTTTTTTCTTAATGAAAAATGATCGCATGCTCATAAATTGTCTTTTTAATATTAAGGATCGATCCGGCGTCTTCTCTGCCAATGTGTTGCATAGATTCATAAAGAATCCTGATTTCTGTTTTGTGCAGTATCAATGTGTCTACCTCGCTACGATATGTAAATAATTTAGACTTTTCCTTATGCATGTTGTAGTTCAAATATTATAGTACACTTTTGAAACACGAAATACTTTTTAATTCGTTAGTTTATAAACGACGGCCTAGACACGAGAAAGTTTATAGTTATAATTTGTAGCAATGAAGAAAAAGGCAATATTTTTAGACCTTTGCTTTCCTCAACACTCAAATTCAATAGGTAATAGTTTGAGATAAGAGTGAAAGGTAGGCAGCAATAGAAAGGTATACTGTACGAGTGTACGACAGCTTGGAACTCCTTGGCAACTAGCCAACTACAAAACTTACACTGTTGAAAATATTAGAGAATCTGTATACGAATTAGCCCTAAAACCTTACTATTATGCCATTTTAAAATTCATAAATCATAGATAGCAATTTCATATCGCTAATTTGTAGCTTTTTGGCTATTTGCTAATTCGATTTCGATACGGGACGCGCGATGCGCAACTAACGTTATTCAACGAGGCAACGTTGTCTGGGTAGCAGAAGAACCGAAAGTCCGTAACCAACAACCAACAAACCAACGTGTTTGTAATTTAATTGAGCTACGAATTAAAAAAATCACGTGTTAACATTTTTCTAAAATGACCAAAAGCACTAAACATAAGAAAGAGTTCCGTAAGGAAAAAAATAAAATAAAATTGAAGCTCACGTTTAAAGCCGAGAAGAGTGGGAAAAGAAAAAAAGGACAGTTGCTACCCAAAGGCTTAAATGTGACAGATACAAGCTTTAAAAGTAAGAAAATAGTTTTGCCTGACCATTTACGACCCAGCGAAGATAGCGGAGTACCATTAAATCACAGAAAGCAAACATTTAAGGTAATAGATCATGTAATTTAATCAAACCTTCACATAAATAAGCACAGTTTGATTAACAGGAGCTTTTAGCCCACATGGGTCATTTCAATGCCACTGTTCAACAAGATGGTATAAAGGGGATGAAGGAGCTGCTTGTTAAGTTTCCAGCTGTACTTGATGTTTCTCTGTCATCCCTCTTGGGCAAAGTGTCAGAATTAATGTCTGTGCGTGATGCCCCAGTTCGAAAGTGCTCACTGAAATTGCTGGAGCACATTATTCAGTCTACATCAGCTGAAAATATTGCTCCTTTTTCCCTCTTCTTAATGCCCGATTAATATGCTGCATGAATCATATTGCGTTAGATATTCAAAAGGACTCTCATTTACTTCTGGACATCCTTCTCAATCATGTTCCTGGTCTGGTTTCTACAGTCACCATGCAGGTCCAATGTTTCATATTAATAACTTTGAAACTTATCTGCTAACATAATAAGCTTTTTTGTAACAGATTCTTCCTAACTTTCTGGAACAGATCTCTTCTCGAGATGTTTCGAAAGGTGATAGACGCGTCCTGACGATTAATCCTACTCAACGGCTTACGTCATTGAAATGGAGGCAAGAAGTACTTACCCGTGTCAATCAACTTCTTATTCTACTTCTTGAGAAAAACCAAACAGAGTATCAGTGGAACACCGTAGACATTGTGTTTGATCAGGGAAAATCTTGTCCCCTGTACATGAAAAGAAACTTTGATGTTAGACTAAATATTCAGAAGCCAGGCCATTTGTCAGTTAATGATAGCAATTCACCTAGCCTCCATATTCAAGGATTCGCTTCTCAGATTCTTCCTCTCCTAATTGAAACGTGGGTTGAAGCCATGGCTAGCGAGCAGCTGAATAAAGATCAAAGTACGTCCCTAACTGCTTTTCAAGATTTGTTATTTATCGTGTTAGTAATGAGCTTCTCTTTTGATTTTAGGTTGCTCACTTATTGGAATAGAGAGTATCGCATTATTCACGTGCATCTCCAATGTGATGTTCACGTTGTTGAGTATCATAAAGCAGTCAGAAAATCATTTGGAGTTGTTGAATTGGTTCCAACTTGAATACGGGGAGTCGCTCATTCGTAATTTCATTCGTCCATTCCCATTCTCAGCTCGGTTAGAATCTAGCCGTAGCAAGAAGCAGGCAATAGATCCCCAATGCCGTGACCAGAACCTCATACTTTGTTTTCTATGGGCTCAGCTGGAAACGAAAAGCGCAGCAAAGTGTGCTGAACTTGTCTTTCAGTATCTCAGTGGTAATAGTTTTGCAACAAAATCTTGATGAGAAAAAAACATTATTAATTTCACATTATCTTTTCTCCTGAACATCCAGGTCTACTTCAAGCCCCTGATGTTCAATTCGGTACTGCGGCTATTGAGCTCGTCGATAAGTTGAAGGAAATATTTTTTGATAAAAAAATCAAACCTGCAAAGAGGAAGCTTCAGATCAGTAGCATAATAGGTATGTTTGTTTTTCTAAATTACATGATTCACCCGTGAGAGAGTGCATTGGTTTATTTATTCATTTCCAATTCGCTCCCTCACGTGTTCAGCTCTATGTTTGCAAATGTACACAAATAGGAACATAATTGATTTTCATGCATTCTAAACGAAAACTGAGCTCATTTTATTAAATTTACTTATTTTTCAGATGCGATGAGGAAGAAGTTACCAAAAGGAAGATGAAGTACAGTATGCAACTCCCAAGACTTTTTGGCAGCGCAAACATGCAGCAAATATTACTATGTATGAACCTGCGCGTTTGGCACGTAGTTGCCGAGTAATGCAATCCTTCTGCTAATAAAGATAAATGGTTCAAGAGCTGCGGCTGAGTTCGAGGTTTTCTATTTAATACTGCAAGTTCCTTGCAGTATTCTTTTGGGACGTTCAGCTCATGTACGGAAATTCTTGCAGTTTCTCAAGCGTTCCCTGTAAACAACACTCGAAAGCGGAGCCAAGCGATCTTCTATGTATAAGTCACCCTATGATAAAGGGAAATATATTGAATTCTTTCTAGTTTTTTCTGTGGTACCATTTAACCGCAAGGAGCCAGAACACTACAAGGTACATTTTTTTCAGAAATGATTCTGTTAAAAGTTGCCTCTCTACAACTAATAAAGCATGTGAATTTTATGCTTCTATCGTAAGATGGTCGTGTCTTTTCAAAGTATAAGTGACCGTAAGACTTGCTTTGCACTCATGGTGCTCCTGTGTGTTTGTAACGTAGCAAAATGAGGCTGATGTTACACCTTTTTTTATTATTTTTATTTTTTATTACTGTATGCGCGGAACCTCGTCCACATAGATAAAGGTGTGCAAAATCCACCTATACATGGCTCAAGGTAAAACCGTGCGGCTCATTATTTTTCCGTGGGTTCATATGCTTATTGACTTGGGCGTAATAATTTACCGATAGCATTTATGTAAATCATAAATCTTGTTTAATTCTTTGACTTTTTACTGTTTACGTATCATCGAAAAATAATGCAAACGTTTTTAAGTAATCGAAGTGCTAAGAATCGATAAGTGACGTATACCACTGTATCGGTTTATTCACCACCCCTAACAGCCAACTCTGGTGCTTTCTTTATTCTTGTTCGAATCAGCTGGTTTGGTGATACAAATGACTAGGCAAGATTGTTGATAATTTAAACATTTGGTTTGTGCGTAAACATGAGTGAACTTACTCAGGAAGAGGTAAAAATAGCCCCATTTTCCAAACATTTTCGTTTCTATTATCTTTACTTTCATTTATGCAGATACGTCAGCGTAGATTGGCCCGCCTTGCAGTCATGTCCGCTGGAGTGGGTCCACTGAGCAGTCCCAGTTTATCTCCAGCCACGACTTCAGCAGAACCGAGCAATGCTCTTTTTATGGAAAATGGGTCCATGTTGTACACTCCCTCCACACCTGTTAAAAACTATCCAATGGACATTGATGGATCTACTCCACGTAAGATCGAAGCAGTGGACATGGATACTACAACACCACGAAAAATTGAAGCCATGGACACTGATGAATGTGCAATCACTCCATCCAAAATCCAGTCTACTGCTGACAACTTTTATACAGAAAATTTCCTTTACTCAACTGTTACAAGAATTCTGCGTATTTCCTTCCAATCAGAGAAGAGCTGCATAATTTTATCTTCAATTTGGCCAACTCACCCTGTTTTGACAAGCATAAGCTACATGGATAGCAACTGTGTTACCCTAACAGTGAGCAACTTGATTATGGAAGCATTAGACCTAATAATGTATTCTGTGGACAAGCCAACCCAGTTATTTCAAGAAGGTTCTCAAATCAACTGTCTCCAGTACTTGATTGATTGCTATTCAAGAATGGAAGAACATGAGAAAAAATATTCCAAAAATGCAGTATCTCCACAGTAAAGGAGCTACTTGTGAACATCAAAACTGAGCTCTGTTCTGCCCTTGCCCTTTTGTTGGAAGGCTTCCTCACAGAGCCTGTCAAGAAGAATTACTATAATATGCTTTATGAACATCTTAAGAGGCACACTTTACCTTCTGAATTTTTCTTTGAGCTGGTTCATCATCTGGAAGCAGATACTGTACGCTTTCAGAAAATATTCTCACCCTTGCTCCTAGTTATAAGGAAAGAATCTCAGAAAGGCTCAGTGTCTGATAGTTCTCATACAGCTGCCCTGCAAGTCCTCTGTGATCTGTGCGAGTGCCGGACTGGCGCCAGTTCCTCTATACGACCTTTTTGCAATCTCATGATAAAGCTGGGTAATTGGCTTGTGGAACCACTTACTGAAGCAACTGGTCGTGAGTTTGCAAAGTTTACTTTCCTTGGTCCGTTCTTGTGTACTTCACTTTTCGCGGAAGATGACTCTCGAATCGCCGAAAAATTACAGACTTCAACAAGTGAATCACGCCCAATGGTTTCGAGCCTTCAGCAAGAATTGGAGCTGACGCGCAACCTGCTTCACAAGGTAATTATTAGTACTAGGATCGTGTGGTCTGTGGTTGCTTTGTTTTTGTTTTTTTATTTCTTTAAAATTGACTATTTCTTATATTTCAGGTTTTTTATGCGCTCTTGGCCAACAGCGGATCTCGCGAATCTACACTGCAATGGATCGCAATTGCACTTAAACGCAACGAGAAACGCTCTATGATTAATGTTGAATCTCGGCTTGTCGCCGGTGACGGATTCTTTCTCAACCTTGCTGCCGTCATGCATCAACTATCACTCAAAATTAAACTTGACAAGGTGGATAAATTTTATCCATTTCATCCCCAGAGTCGTATTTGCAGTAGTGTGGCAAACGAAACCAAAATCAGAGTCAATTCGCAAGAGAGCCAGCAATGGGTGGAACAGCTTAACCAGCCAGAATCTGGCCACGTTTGGCAGGAATGCAAGTTTCCTACCGAGTGTTGGTTTATGACGTTACATGCCCAACATTTAGCTTATTTGCCGGCTGCTCGGCGTCATCAGCGAAGGATGCGCGCTCTTAAAGACTACCAGAAGCTGGTTGATGAGATGCAGAATACCGAAACGGAGTGGAGCCAAACACCAGCCGCCCGTCGAAACAGGGAACTTATTGCCATGTGGCAAGAACAGGTGGGTCTACGGTTAAAACTTGGTTATTCCTAACTTATTTTCGATTTCATTTTGTTTTTCTTAGGTGAAGAAACTTTTATTAAGCAAACCATGCGCTGAGGCCGGCCTGATGGACGAAAAACTCATCAGCAACTACATGCATTTTAATAGTATGGCTGCAGAATTGGAAATGCAAACCCTTTGTCCCGAGATTATCTTCGCCACAAGCAGCTCAACTCTTCCATCGAAAGCTACAGCTCTATTTGCGAACTACCCGGAATGGTAATGAATAGCTTTAATGCTGTAAGATTTAATCGAACAGTTAATGACGATGGCCCGTAGGTTCTTTGCTTAGAGAGAGCACACAAATAATTGCAATTTCGCACGAGGTATTGTACGCGGTGTCCGTTAACAAAATTTTCTTGTCCGTTTAGGTATGTGGAAGATATTGCCGAATTCCTTCTGTTGGCCCTGCAACATATGCCCCAAATTGTTGCACGAACGATGGATCAAATGGTCATGACGTGGTTGCTTACCCTGGTTTGTTCAGCCAATTGTTTCAACAACCCCTATCTGGTAGCCAAGCTGGTTGAAGTGCTCTTTATGATGAATCCCGCAGTCCAGGTATATTGCCTTTCCCCTTATTTATTGTATTAGAGTACGCTAATGTTACCACTGTTGACATAGCCTCGAACGGAGACGTTACACGAGCGATTGTTGACTCATCCAATTAGTCAATCCTCTTTGCCTCCGGCTCTGATGAAATTCTATGCAGATGTAGAATCCACTGGAGCAGCATCAGAATTTTATGACAAGTTTACAATTCGATTTCACATCAGCATCATATTGAAGGTTTTTATAAATTTCCTTAAAAGAAATAATTGTTTTTTAATGGAGTTTTTATGTCATTTTTTCAACCTGTCTCCAGAGTTTATGGCAAAGTCCAGTCCACCGGGAAACGGTTATTCAGGAACTTAAATCAGGCAAACAGTTTGTCAAATTTATCAACATGTTGATGAACGATACCACTTTCCTTCTGGACGAAAGCCTCGAGTCACTACGAAGGATTCACGAAGTTCAAGAAGCGATGGAAAACCGCGCTAGCTGGGAACAACAACCCGAGGAGCAGAAAGAGACGCGATTGCGGCAGCTTGCCACCGATGAGCGTATGTGTAAATCCTACTTAACACTTGCTCGTGAGACGGTTGACATGCTTCATTATTTGACGCAACATGTACCCGATCCATTCTTGCGTCCCGAGCTGATTGATCGGTTAGCAGCGATGCTTAACTTCAATTTGCAACAGCTCTGTGGGCCGAAATGTAAACATTTTAAAGGTATGAATTAATCACAATTTTAATTTCAAATAGATTTTGATATTTTCTACGGCGTGACTAAATCCACATTGTATGGTTGTAGTGAAAAACGCCGATAATTACGGATGGGAACCTCGGCGCGTGTTGGACCAACTAACTGATATCTATCTTCATTTGGACTCTGATGTGTTCGCTCAAGCGCTAGCAGCGGATGAGCGATCGTTCCGTTTTGAACTCTTTGAAGAAGCAGCCGTACGCTTAGAGCGAGCTCTAATCAAAGCTCCCTCCAAGTACGTGGCGCGTTCGATACTTTTAAAAGTTAAAAACATCATTACGTAATCAATTCTCCTCAGATTGCACACTGGAGAGAACTTTCTGCGAAAGCGCAGCGGATCGTCCTTCAAAATCAAAAGCGCGAGCTTGATTTCAGTGATGCACCGGAAGAATTCCGTGATCCACTGATGGATACGCTAATGGACGACCCCGTCTTGCTCCCAAGCGGAAAGGTTATGGATAGAGCCGTTATCCTCCGTCACTTGCTCAATTCGTCCACTGATCCATTTAATCGGCAACCCCTTACTGAAGACATGCTGATGCCTGTTGAAGATTTGAAGCTCCGTATTGTGGCTTGGAAACAGAAAAAGGAATGAAAGGTAGATTCTGTTTCGAAAAATTTCGATTGTTCGGCCAATATTTAGTTAAAAGGTTTTTCATATTGTTTTCGAATGTAATAAATCTTGTTTATTGCGGGCAAAATACAAAAGTCTTAGGTTGCTGCTCGGATGAAGGTTAAAATTCTGAAAGCGTAATGCATATGCAGTAATGTGTTTCCGAACTGTACTTTTTATTTAAAAAAGTTCAGAACAAAACTTACATATTTTATTGAATATTATAGAGTGTAGTGAAAACATCAGTAATAAAGGTTAATGAGACAAACACATACATACAATTTCACTGTAACAAATTAGATAGTCAAAACTTTTGTTATAAGAGATATTTACATTGGAAAAATTGATCCGCTACAGGTTTGGTGTGTTTTGACAAGGTATTTTATTATTACTAATGCATCAATTATTATTCAACAACAAAATCTTAAAGAATGTCATTTTAATGTATTCAAAACAGTTGGAGAGAAAAAAAGAATAGCAAAAAGACATTTAAAATAGCAAAATGGTTAATGTGTACAAATATTTTCTGATGAGCATACAGTATATTTAACTTAACGAAGCCATGCAACAAAATTATTATTTTAAAACTGTCGTAAATATGCGTGATTAAAATAGACATTAGTAAATGAAATTCAGTTCGTTCCGTTACCAAAGCAAGTTTCGCCGTAGCAAGTATTGTTTTCTTAACTTTAACATTTAGTATCATTCTCATTATCATTGTTGAGATGAACAGATTCTTCATTGCCGTTGCAATGGGTTTCTGGCAATATGGTTTGAAGTTTCTGCACAGTGGAATCTTTCTCTTTCGTAAATACGCTGGCTCTTTCTTCAGAAACGTGAACAGGTCTAATGTTTATTGTTATTTGCTTTTGTCGAATATTGGGAGCGCAATCCGCAAGAGAAAAATGGGTGGAAAAGGTGCTGCGACCAAGAAAAACTGAGCATCCTATACTTCGTGTGCGTCCTCTCTCGTCCACCTTCACGCGTTGACTTCGATCCGTCCTTTTTTTGTTTTACTATTTCGAAGACATCGGTTATCTTTAAAACGTCGATAGGAACGCAGCAACAGGTAGTGAACCTGCAAAACGAAAAACCTTGGTATTGCTAAACAAATACATGATTTGCATTCATTAACGAGCATATCGAAAATTAAATTTATTTTTACTTGGAAATCATAGTTTATGAGTTATTCAAATTCAAAGGGGTTGCGATAAAAGCGCTTTGATTTTGATTTATTCAAAACCACTTGATTGAAAAGAAAACGGATGTTTTATTCGGAATCAGCGGTTTATTTTGTTTATAGTAGTCTATAAATTTCGTGGAATTCCAAGTAGAAATTTAATTCCAAACTTTTGTTGGAAAAGTCGGGCTTAAAAAGTCAGGCTTAAAAATTGATTGTTTCGACTATAGCTAAAATCTAAATATTGGAAGTTTTGCATGATTTAGATTGAAAATTGTACAAGGATCACAAAAATTGACTTCGTTTTTATTGTGAGACTTATAGTTATGGAATTATTTTAATTCAAAGTGGTCACACCGAAAAAATACCGTTCCACTTTCTGGTGTTTGATCAATCCCATTTTCCTATGGGACTCAAAGTCGGTAGAATTTTCGTCGACGGTATCAATTTTTGAACGTATATATTAAAGGATGTAATTACCTCGCTATTTCCGTAGCAGAATATAATAGCGACCAAACACCCTTGGAGCCCGTCGAGTAAAGCGTTCGCGTAGTGATAAAAATCGATCCAATCGCATCCGCCCTTAGACGGTCGATAGATTGTCACGACAAAGTGCAGACCAAACTGTGTGTATGAAAATAAACCCCGTGTTAGACTATCGTTGAATTGATCTCTTATCTAATTAATGTAAGTAATTAAATGTTCAATGGATAACGCACAAATTACCAGAGGAAACAAGACGAGGGTAGCACGGACTGCTTTTCTGGATATAGAAGTAAATAGGACATATAAGGCAAGAGTAAGACGTTGTCATTAAAATATTTATTTAATAAACCGACCTGAATTGACTGGGTTCATTAATGCTCGTCGAACGCAGTTTCATTACCAGTATTCGAATAATGTTTATCAAGAAGACCAGGTTCATCTATAAATGCAAGCGAAGGCTTTAATTCTACTAAATCTGAAATGAGCGTGTTTCATAGATGCGTATAGAAAAACCTACAACTAGCGAAAGTAGACAAGGTGTATTCAACACCCACTCCCAGGCTTCAATCGGTTCTATCCAACAGCGAACGTCATACCTTACACGATGAAAAAAAAACATCATAAAGGAATATTGAAAACCCGGCCAATCCTTCAATTAATGTGTTTTCGGGACATACCGAATAAATCGAATGAATGCGTAGATTCCTGTAGGAATGAGCGGAAGCACTGAAAAATAAAGAATAATAATTGAAGTAATTGAAAATTGTGATGGTTGCTAAGTAATTACCCCAACCGATGAAATAAAATACTGAAAAACTGCTTTCCTCAGCAAAGGCAGCAGTGATTAAACGGTGCAGGTAGAAGCCCTCACAAAACCTAATGAAATCGGTATAGGGTATAATTAAAATTTGCAATGTTCTTATTTCATTTCCTAATTCCATCGGAATACTCACATCCACATGTAATTGGTCATACGCAAATACTTTAACGTGATCAAAGCCAAGCGACAGAAAAAAGCATTCTGCATGAAAAACACCAAATAAAATCAAAATTTCACTAATTCATCGCATTTCTAAAAATGAGTGCTACAATACCTCATCCACATAGGACTCTTTGACAGAGATATTCGCCAATTTTGGTAGAATAGTGAACACTTTGAAAACGATGACGAGTATCGAGTTCAGCAAAATTGACATGAACATGTTTTTGTGTAACCGGATGCGGTAAACATTTAATTGCCTGTTGTTTTTTTTATGTCATAGAAATTTCTGCAATAAATGGCTATGCAATTATTTATCAATAAAACAAATACTTGTAAGAGTAGAAAACGAGAAGGGCTGGAAGAAGCATCGCAACGGAGACAGCGTAAGCGATTAAATGAACATTCGTTCGCTGCCTCAGAGTACCAACAGGACTACATGGACTGTAGTTGGTCTTTTCTGTTGCCGAACCTACATCTCCTCGGCGATACCATGTGCCATCAGAAGTACATACCTTCTCGGCATAACCTAAAAATTTTATTGTTCATTATAGGGAAAAGGCATCCACATTCCATCGAACTGCTACTGACTAACTTTTTACTTTTCGAGCTTTTGCTGATGGAGATTGCATTGGATTTCATTTCAACTTGAAATTACTATACTATAGTATAGTCTAGCTTTGAGAAGACAACTCACTTCGACAAACAAGTTAAAATACAATTTTGTCTTTTTTAAAAAATGAACACAATGGACGAAAACACTTGAAAACTTTAGGTCGGCTACTTTCTGTTGCGAAAACAAATGTATTTCCTATTTCAGTCTTGCGCAAAGCAAAGTATGGAACTATGTCTTATTAAGGGAAACTTTGTATTCAAGAAAACTCAGCTACTCTTCTTTATTGTCTCTTCACGTTTTCCACGTAACTTTTCCAGTTTGGTTGCATCATCCTTTTCCCAAGGCATATAGGGGGTCCACCCTACTTTTGCATTATTTTTGTTCTTTTTCGTATATTTGAATACAGAGAGCATGTTTAAGGCGGAAGTGCAATAGAAATATACGCGTTGCAGTGTGCCGTGTCTTTCTTTCATCGATCAACTAAGCTACTAGAAAATTACCAGGGAGTGGTGTAGACTTAATAGCTTCTAGATTAGTGAGAAAGGGACTATTACTCGAGTGCTGTTGCAACGATCGTTTTCTTTAACAAATGGTTTTATGGAGTGCCAGTTGTCCCTTCAATGACATTGCATTCGTCGAACAGCCTTGCCCAATTCATACAAGCCTCCCAATAGAATAAACGATAATCAACTTTGATTTAAACTATAGCGAATGAGAAAATCATAGCAAATGGATCGAACAAAATATATCCATTTGCTTAACCAGTGTTGATAATGACAATTTCAAAATCAGTAGACAAAATCTCTTTAAAGTAACGGTTACAATATTTTAATAATGACGACTATAAACCTAACCAAACGTTTGTCTTATCCGACAATCGTTCATTGTGACCCATCACAAATCCTCTTCCAGAGTAATCTCAGCTCAGAGCAACTTTAGTTTCATCTTACGTTTTCATGGATCAATTAAACTAAGTTTTAGATGTAATATACTACGAGACAAGTTTTCCCTTTTTAGTAAAATCATTTTTAGTAGATTTTCTTACGTGAACAAGCGGGTGGTTCTGTCTCGAAGTAGATGTAGCTGGGACACACGGATAGAGCAATTCGATTAGGAATGGTTCTTTCCCAACACGTCCAACCGTCCCATGTAGGAGGGCAAAATTTTGAAACTGGCGTTGACTTGATGATTGGTTGCGAGTGGAAAGCCTTTTCCTCTTCGTTGCCATAATCTGAGATGTTACTTTTGTATTCATCATCGTTTGGTTGCATGGATTCGAGCATATGTTGACAGCAATCGACCGCAGCCCTACAGCAAGATCTCCATTTCTCTTGTGATTTAAAATCAACAAAAGTCAGCAAGAGTTTGCTCCCAGTGTCTGTTTCATTAGCGGCCATCTGGAAGTTGAAAATCATTTCTCAAAATATTGCAGAACATTACAACGCAATGGGGTGGCTAATATGGAATATATCATTTGTAGCCTATATTGGGATAACGGAGAAATACAAGATATATACCCTATTTTTTACCGTAGTTAATTATACATCTATTTTACCCTCGAACAGATATTCCATGGGGTTATACAGTCTCAGCAATCAGTGTACCCATTCATACATCAGAAGCTTTGTCCAGGTGAAAGATAGATGTATGAGGCGACAGATTCAGGTTGAAATCGATACATAATCTATTTCTTATAAAAAATGTTGGTACCTTACTCGACACAATATGCCCCGATATCGTCTTTGACATACAAATTTTAGGCTCTTTGCTTTTTCTTGGCCTCCATTTCTTGGATCTCTTCTTATTCCTGTATGAGATGCGATTACTTGCCGAACTTTACACAAAGAGTAAAACACTTTTTACCGCTGTTCTTCAAAAAAGGAAAAATGCAAGCAGCACTTGCTTAAACGTAGTGGAATTTCAAGAAACGAGCGGTGAAGTTTTCGAAAAACTGAAGTGATTTACGTTACATTATTTCTGAAAGAAAACGTGCACTCTATAGATGATGCTCGTTTTAGCCTTTTCCTCAAAAACCATGTGCAAAAGTACGAAAATCCCATGTAACCTACTTTGTTTAATGGATGTGCTTCTTTTGCTACTTCTGTGTTGGAACTCTTTCATTTTCAGCAATAGTTTCGATCGTATCTTGTTGAAAATAGCAACAATGCCGTACATGGAAGTATACTATTTCTTTTGATGCTGAGACAATTATAGACGAACGTTAGAAATGGGAAGTACCGTCGTTGGATAGTTTGAATGAGATAGATCACCATCTCTCGGGATGTTGAGGTCGTCAAGAAAAGAGACCTAGAAACTGTCGGAAGCTTTGTACAAAAGCTGTCTTATTTGCGGAACGGTTCCCCAGACTATGTCACATTAAATATTTTTTTTGAAATTTCCCCATTTTACTCTCCTTTTTCTGATGCCCAGCTTACAATGTAATCTTATCAACAAATTCAGAAGGCAATTTTTTTTACCTATACGTGTGCGATCAACTTTTTGCTGCCTTTTTCAAAAAAATGCATCATTCTTTGCATGACGTAATGTGTGTGGCAATACTTATTCTTATATTGTAATAGAAGTTGTTCGTGCTCATGGGCTATCAAGCATTATCTTTAACTTTTATACCTGATATCCTGCCTTTTTGACAAGCAATAACATAGACTTATTTCTTTCGATGGAAACGGTAGCGATTCAAGAAAATATTCCTCATAAATCATAGGTGAGTAGACGTTCTTGCGTGCATTTTATATATGTAACAAGACAGTGAAACGTGTGCCATTTCTTTTTTAACCATAAACTTCAGCCAATTTTGCTAAATTCCAGACTGTGACATCCCATTTTCACGATCCCTAACCGCCATGTTTCAGTGTTCCGAATTCCCGTTAACTTCACAGCCCAGCCTGTACAACGTCTTTTAAATGAATGTTCTTCTAAACTAGAAACAAGTCAAAACTTGTTGTTTTAGTTTTAGTGTCAAACATAAACGACCCTCTTTTTCGAATGTTGGAATGAGATAAATAATTCTTTTCTGCAAAAACTTTGTCTTGCGTAGCATAACTCTTATCCAAAATCCGATGAAGATAAAGAAAAACAAAGAAAAGTTAGCGCATATTTTTTTAAGCTAAAGGACTTCTAGCAAAACTCTATACTCTGTGATTTATTCGATTTTTTTATCTTGCCCAGATAGGAGCTTTTATAAGCTTCCTATTTTCGAATTCGTGACAGGGCAAACAAAACATTAAAGTCATGTAACGTTAGTTATTTCCCTAAAGGATGCGGGCCAAATAGAAAGAAAAAAGACTTACCGTTTCATTAAGGACATCATGAGTCAGAAACGTAACATTAAACCATATGTCAGTTTCTATTAGCAGACTCCGCATCCTGACTACCGTGTGGTTCCACTTGCTGTTTTGGCGGAAAAAAGTTGGGTTGTCCGGGATGTATTGATAGCAACGGGTGCAAGTATCCAAAGCGAAGATATCGGTGGGCAGATAGCGTCCGTCCGGAGCACGGCAATAAATGTTATCGTCCGTTGAGTTATGACGACTCTTGATGGATTGGCTTCTTCTCCCAAACAATCTTTCGTCATTTGATATACGTGGAACAATAAATTCGCCAGGCAATTTGTTTGATTCTAATGGATTTTGTATCCGTTCAGTATCGACGTGCATCAGGTTTTCGGTTCCGTTACTTGGAGGAATCATTTCAAACTCGCCAAACGTGCCGGTGCTGATGCTCGATGACATCACCAAATGGAGCAAGACCCACTGTGTCATTTCCCACAAAAAATTTACTAAAATATATTCTAACCTTCTCACGGTATATGGGAAATTGAATGATGTAAGCTACTCCTTTACGAGCTTCTTCTTAAATTAGATTTTTAAAATTGTCATCGAACAAATTTCAATACATACTCAGGTGTAAAAAAACATTTGGATTACAATATAGAGATGGACTATGAATGATCAACTCGACAACAATCAGAGAAAGATGCATAATGGCTTGGATATAGAACTCACCATCATAGTAACTGATATTAGCAATGGTTGTCAAATATATGCAGTTCCAGACCTCTTGAGAGACCACCATCTACCTAGGCCTAATCTAAAACGAGACTGTTCGGATTTAGACGGAACGGACTTTCTTTTCTCAGATTCTGAGATTCTCTTGTGGACATGCGCATATTACCACTAAAGTCTTCAACAGAAAATCAGTGTCTATATAAGAATCCACGATTTTCTTGTTTGCAACTATAGGAACGGATAAGAAAGACATGCAGCGCAGCAAAGCATCTGAACGAATCACTGAATGTCTCCTCTTTGAACATTTTACTGGCATTCTTTTTTAGGATTCCGTTGCTCATTTTCAAGCCACGTAAAACACAAACAGTCTCTTTGAGCTTCAGTTGAGTAATGCCTCCGAGACAAAATTGCATTACAAAAAGCAATTTTCGCAATACGGACTGATCTTTTCTTCATTTCCAGCAATTTGTTAGAGCCGTTTTTGGACCAAGATTGGTTCTTGATATTGGAAAAATTTTTATGGTGCCTGAGGATGTTGTTTCAGTCGGATTGAAAAATTACTAGCAACTCATCGTCGCTTATCACAAGAGATCGAAATTAAATGCAAGAACCAATTTTTACAATTGAGCAATTTTTATTTTAAAGGTGTTTTCTTTCAAATTGGGCTTTGAAATCGAAAGCTGTCTAAAGCATGCGCGGGTTTAATTTGGATTGTCAGCTGAAGGGATGTATACATTGTTAACCGGCTTCTACGAGAGATGGCAATGGATTCAAATTTCATGCGCACTATCAAGAATCACTTGAATGCCATGAAACACAATTTCTCATTTTAAACTAATGTGAGTAAATCTGAAACAAAATTCTTGAATTTCTTGATCTATTCTATTATAAACTGTGATAAAACTAAAAATTCAATCTCGTATTATTCTTCGGGCTATTATCAACTATATCCCGCCCCATCTCCGGCTTTTTGTGATATTAAAAGATCTCTTGGATCATTTATAATTCAGAATAAATGAAAATGGTGGATCGTATGATGTTTGGCAGCTCAGCAAATTTTTTCACGTATAGGCCACTGTATGATAAAATTATTTCAAACTTTGTATGGTGCAATGCGGAAATATAGACAGCAACCGTCAAATTTCAATACATTTCTTTTTGACAAAAAATTATTGTGCAGTTAACCCTATCGTTGGAATGTTGTAACGGAAATCAGATGTTGACATCATGCAACACGGTGATGAAAATTGGAATGAAAACCGGGTCAGCTAAAAACTAATTTTATTCAAAAATCGAAATACAAGGATATAATACGCTCTTCATTCACGGGGTCAAAATATAACTGGGACATCAACAGGATGGGTATTATAATTACTAAACAGCAGCTAGTTTCACTTATGCTGAACGTAATACTAAGAAAACATTTTCTAGTGAATAAAATGGGGAAAAAAAGGCGACCGCAACCGCTGATAAGATCTGTACAGAAAATGGGTTCTGTAAATTAGACGAGGATTGCACGAGCGCTTTCATATCACGCTGCCTCAAGTTAATAACACGTATAAATATTTCTTGTCCATAATGCAGTTGTTTCAGTTTTTTCTTTCCATTAGGAATTAGCTGCACACTCTCACATGCGGCAGAGTTGCTGGCAGGGCTACCAAGGTAAGATTTCAAACGATTCAATTTTCATCCGAGCATTCGGGTTAGTCTATTTAACAGTGAACCTTTCCTGAACCTCCCTTCCTGAACCTCCGCTCTCTTGGAATATTGTGCGTGTAAATAGTTTAGTGCATGCACTTGTTTATGCTTGCTATTTACATGACTCTTCAATAAATTATTCAGCGTGAGAGAAGCGTAGAACCCGCTTCTAAAAATATATAGCTATTTTTCTGTTACATATTGTTGCATGAACCTAAAATGAAAACACTAACACATGTAGCAGATAGGGACTAAGAACAAAAATTAAGGAATTAAATGAAAGGGGAAAATGTCGTCTATAGAGACAGTGTGATGGACTTTTTGCTTCTTGCTGGACGACGTTTCGCCAGACGTTTTCTAAAACTGATAAAGACGGGTTTAAAAAATCAGAAGGTTTGACCACAGTGTAATATGCATCAACAGTACAGTAACCTATAAGCGATTAACCAGCTGCAAAAAGGATAACGTGTGCTCATATACATAGGTAAAAAAAATGGGAATATAGGCTACCTGCTTCATGAGAATGACAATGTTACACATGATATGCCAGGCGCACATGCCAAAGGATTATCGATAACGACAAATATACGGTTACCTATTGCAGTATTTTTACCGACATGGTGGACGATAACGGCTGCTCTCAAGTCTCGAAAAGCAAATTGACGTTGAAATGAAGCGACATGGCATCGCGACGACTGCCGATCTGAGCCTAACTCCATTTCCCGACTGAAAAATCTTTGGAAAATTACATGGATCGCGTCGTTGCCCCAGACTCCTGTCTCTCCTGAAACATCCGCTATGAACAGAGTAAGCCCAAATATTCGACGTGTTTCACTTAGTAACAAGAAGAGATCCCTTTTAAGGTTCAAAGCTGTATTTATTTGATGGAAAGCTTCAAAGCAGTTACAGTTTCCCTTCCAACAGCCCAACATTACAGAATATGTGAAATGCTTTTAAGTCGACATCACAGAAGGTCATTATCGGTGCTCATTGATGATTACAAAAACGCTTTTCAAGTATTCCTCGTGCAAATAAGTTGCCAAATGCCAATCTCTATATATGTGCAAAGACAAATTCAAATATTTAACAATAGAATCATTGAAATCCAGGGATTCAAAGCAGGGGAAGGAAACGTTAGAAAGCGAAACTTGCATGTCTAGTTGATAGATGCCACCCAAAAATCTATCTTCCCAAACGGATGAAAAACATGATATACATACTCAAATTAAAGCAACAAGCCATGTCGAATTAAGTATGTAAAAATTATTCTGGTTTCCAAAATTGCACTTTCCTTATTCTTGTCGTCAAAACCAGATATCGATGCGGGAGTGATCTCTGAAACGAAAAAACTGATAATTTCTTTCTACCATCATTTAGTCCTGTCCTGAGGTGTAAGTAGAGTGTTCTATATATAAGAATTTGGATTCAGAACATGTACGAATGAATTATCTGTGTATTGGGGTAGCCCTTTAAAGATGTTCATACATCACGAGATTTTGAGGTTTGCTTGCACGTATTCTTGTTAGGTGTCTACCAACACGTTTTCATTAATGATGGATATCTTCCTATTCGTTTAACAGGGACAAACAAGTGCAGAATAGCACGTCTGGACTCATATTCATTTTAAACATAATTTGGATATAGTCGTTTGTTCCTATGGATTTTACCATAGAAATTTAATGTGAACGTTCTTATTCAGATGATATCCCACAGCAGTAGAAACAAGAAGTCGATCTTTGTTTGAAAAGAATATATATATTAGTCTACAGCTGTTTTCCTTTGTCAAATTCTAAAAGAAAACATTGTGTTCTATTGATAGAAAATTGATAGAAACACGTATGGGTCGGATGCAGAGCTCACTTAAAATCAGTCGCCCGTTGATCACATGTAAAAGCAAGCTGAGGTTTTATCCGAATCGTTTCGGCAAGAAAACGATTGTTGAATAGACAACGTCACTTCCAGGCTCCGTCAACGTCTCGTTGGAATTATGGCTGAAACTGTTTCATCATCCGGCCCAGCATCGCCGCGAAGATGGACATGCGCGAAATAATCATCGCTCGCGCGCCAAAAGATTCAATTCGACTCTCGCGTCCACCCATTTCATTTACCCTCCCCCCCAATCAGCAAAATTACGCTGTCTGTTTTCCATCAAAGTGACCTCGGTGGTCTGGTATATATAATGACCATCTTTAACTGAAATAATATAGCTTCTGAAAAGATATCTATAGGCTACTCAGCATTTACCTGTTTTTGTATAGCAATATTGTATTATATTGTTTTGGAATTGTTTGGTGCTTGTTTAAATTTCAGAAACGATTGAAAGAATTTAAGTAAACTTACGCTATAGATGGCGTCGTGCGTGATCTAGCGTGAGCGTGCAGTCATCTCCGTAGCTAAACATAAAAAAAAAAACCATATGCTTTTATTCAGAAATCTTATTCAAATTCTTTAATTGTACATCACTTTAACAAATACTTTGACTCAATCAAGGATGAATGTTAAGTCCACAAATGATTATGCGACAAACGAGGTTGAAACGCCTTCTGCTCGATTTATAGTTATTACCTGTCACCTTCACAGGAAGAAACGTGGAAAACTAACGAAGCTTTAGCTCGAGTCGTCGTCACTGTTCAGCTAATTTGAATCTTCGTCGCCAGAAGGGGGCTTCCATTCGTCTTCGCATCTTGAATCGTAAGTCAAAAATTACTTCCATCGCATCTGCCTGTTATTCATTTGAGTAGAGCTGCAGGTCTCCAGTGATTACCAATTATTCTACCTATGGGTCTTCGCATAGTCTATGGGGGTTCTTTTTCGCATTCTCTTTCATACTAAGCCGAAGTTGTTATATCTGCACCCTCATCATCTTTAATCGGCATTATAATTGTCCCGTTGAGATCGTTGAAAAGAAATCGATTTATTTTAACTTTCACTTTAAATTCCAATAATCCTCGATTTGAGGATGGCGTGCAAAAATGTGATTTTCGATGAAGATGTATATACGCCATCTATTTATAAATTCACCGCTCTATTATGCACATATACTTTGATGATGAGAACATCACGATGAAAAAAACTATCATATGGAGGCATCGTTACGCTGATTTCAACAAATGTCAGAAATATGAAAGTCTTGCTGTGAAATTACTCCGATGAGTCTTTTGATTATCCTAGGTGATCGATGCGTATCTTTTGAACACAGGAAAACACATAATAGTATGCAAAT